>NW_025959017.1:0-135697 GCF_023159225.1 Perognathus longimembris pacificus | reverse complement strand
TCTATTCTATTCTAGAATATTCTACTCCTATTCTATTCTATTCCATTCTATTCTAGAATATTCGACTCCATTCTTCTATTCTATTCTACTCTATTCTATTTTACAATATTCTACTCCATTCCATTCTATTCTACAATGTTCTACTTTATTGTATTCTATACTATTCCATTCTATTCTAGGATATTCTGGAATACTCTACTCCACTCTATTCCATTCTATTCTAGAACATTTTACTCTATTCTATTCCTTTCTATTCTAGGATATTCTGGAATACTCTACTCCATTCTATTCCAATCTATTCTAGAATATTGTACTCCATTTTATTCTATTCTATTCCATTCTATTCTAGAATATCCTACTCCAATCTATTCCCTACAATTCTAGAATATTCTATTCCGTTGTATTCTATTCTATTCCATTCTAGTCTAGAATATCCTACTCCATTATATTCGAATCTATTCAAGAATATTCTAATCCATTCTATTTTATTCTATTCTATTCTAGACTATTCTACGCCGCTCTACTCGATTCTATTCTATTGCAGAATATTGTTCTCCATTCTACTCTATTCTAGAGTATTCTACTACATTCTATTCTATTCTAGAATATTCTACTCGATTCCATTCCATTCCATTCCATTGGATTCTAGAATAGTCTACTCTATTCTATTCTATTCTATTCTAGAACATTCTATTCCATTGCATTCTATTCTATTCTATTCTAGAATATTCTACTCCATTCTATTCTATTCTAGAATATTCTACTCCATTCCATTCCATTCTATTCTATTCTAGAATATGCTACTCCATTCTCTTCTATTCTAGAATAATCTACTCCTATTCTATTCTATTCCATTCTATTCTAGAATATTCTACTCCATTCTATGGTACTCTATTCTATACTAGAATATGCTACTCCAATCTATTCTACTCTAGAATGTTCTCCCCCATTCTATTCATATTCATTCTATTCTATTCTAGAATATTCTACTTGATTCTATTCTATTCTATTCTGGAATATTCTACTCCATTCTACTCCATTCTATTCCATTCTATTCTAGAATATTCTACTCCATTGTATTCTATTCTAGAATATTCTACTCCATCCTATTCTATTCTAGAATATTCACTCCATTCCATTCCATTCTATTCTTTTCTAACCTAGATCATTTTACTCCTATTCAATTCTATTCTATTCTAGAATATTATACTCCATTCTATTCTATTCTAGAATATTCTACTCCATTCCATTCCATTCCATTCTATTCTAGAATATTCTCTTCCATTCAATTCTATTCTATTCTATTCTATTCTAGAATATTCTACTCCAATCCATCCTATTCTAGAATATTCTACTCCATTCCATTCCATTCTATTCTATTCTATTCTAGAATATTCTACTCCATTCCATTCTATTCTAGAATATTCTACTCTATTCTATTCTATTCTACTTCATTCGATTCGATTCGATGCGATTCCATTTTATTCTACAATGTTCTACTCCATTCTACTCGATTCGATTCCAGAATATTCCACTCCATTCCATTGTATTCTATTCTATTCTATATAATTCTCCTCTATTCTATAATATCCTACTCCATTCTATTCAATTCTATTCTAGAATATTCTACCCCATTCTATTCTATTCTAGAATATTCTACTCCATTCTATTCTATTCTAGAATATTCTACTCTATTCCATTCCATTCCATTCTATTCTAGAATAGTCTACTCCATTCTATTCTAATCTATTCTGTTGTATTCTATTCTAGAATAATACACTCCAATCCATTATATTCTAGAAAATTTTACTCCATTCCATTCAATTCTATTCTATTTTATTCTAGAATACTCTACTCAATTCTATTCTATTCCATTCTATTCTAGGAGAACCTACTCCATTCTATTCCATTCTATTCTAGAATATTCTACTCCATTGTATTCTATTCTATTCTATTCTAGAATAGTCTACTCCATTCTATTCTATTTTAGAATATATTACTCAATTCCGTTTTATTCTATTCTGGAATATTCTACTCCATTCTGTTCTATTCTAGAATATTCTACTCCCTTTTATTCTGTTCGAGAATATTTTACTCCAATCTATTCTAATCTAGAATATTCTACTCCACTCTATTCTATTCTATTCCATTCTATTCTAGAATATTCTGGAATATTCTACTCCATTGTATTCAATTCTATTCTAGAATATTCTACTCGATTCTCTTCTATTCTATTCGTTTCGATGCAATCTATTCGATTCGATTTGATTCCATTTTATTCTAGAATATTCTACTCCATTCTACTTTATTCGATTTGATTCCAGAATATTCTACCCCATTCCATTCAATTCTATTCTATTCTATTTGATTCTCTTTAATTCTAGAATATCCTACTCCATTCCATTCCATTGTATTCTAGAATATTATACAGCTATTCTATTCTATTCAATTCTAGAATATTCTACTCCATTCTCTTCTATTCTAGAATATTGTACACCATTCTATTTTATTCCAGAATATTCTATTCTATTCCATTCCATTCCACTCTATTCTAGAATATTCTACTCCTATTCTATTCTATTCTAGAATATTCTACTCCATTCCATTCTATTCTATTCTGCAATATTCTAATCCAGTCCATTCTATTCTATTCAGGAATACTCTACTCCATTATATTCTAATCTATTCTTGAATATTCTAATTCCATTTTATTCTATTCTAGAACATTCTACTCCATCTATTCTATTCTATTCTATTCTAGATATTCTGGTATATTCTACTCCATTATAATCCATTTTACTCTAGAATATTCTTCTCCAATCTATTCTGCTCTATTCTATTCTAGAATATTCTACTTCATTCTATTTTATTCTATTCTAGAATATTCTACTCCATTCTATTGTATTCTATTCTAGAATATTCTACTCCATTCTATTGTATTCTATTCTAGAATATCCTACTCCATTCCATTCTATTCTATTCTAGTCTACAATATTCTACTCCATTCTATTCTATTCTAGAATATTCTACTCTAATCTATTATATTCTAGAGTATTCTACACCATTCCATTCCCTTCTATTCTATTCTATTCTAGAATATTCTACTCCATTCTATTCTATTCTATAATCTACTCCATTCCATTCCATTCCATTCTAGAATATTGTACTCCATTCCCTTCTATTCAAGGTAATTACACAGGGGAAAGGATAATGTACTGGGAACTCCTCAGAAGAATCTGATTTGGGGTGAGGGGAGAGAGATAAAACCTCATTTAGGAACGACATGAACATGCTGCGTAGGTAGCTGTTTATCAGTAAATATCTCCACTGAGATTATGAAAAGCAGTAGCTTAATAAATTAAGTACTTCCTGGTATGGTTACTGTAATGGTAACTCCCCAAAAGAATCTGGATTGTAGTGAGGGAACAGAGAAAAAAGCTCATTTAGGACCTGCACTTACGAAGGGGGTAGGCAGCTGTATATCAGGGAGTAAACCTTCTGAGAATAAAAACAGCTGGAGCATGTTAAGGTAATTACACAGGTGAAAGGATAATGTACTGGGAACTCCTCAGAAGAATCTGATTTGTGGTGAGGGGAGAGAGATAAAAGCTCATTTAGGAACGACATGAACATGCTGCGGAGGTAGCTGTTTATCAGTAAATATCTCCACTGAGATTAAGAAAAGCAGTAGGTAATAAATTAAGTACTTCCTGGTATGGTTACTATACTGGTAACTCCCCAAAAGAATCTGGATTGTGGTGAGGGAACAGAGAAAAAAGCTCATTTAGGACCTGCACTTACGAAGGGGGAAGGCAGCTGTATATCAGGGAGTATCCCTTCTGAGAATAAAAACAGCTGGAGCTTGTTAAGGTAATTACACAGGGGAAAGGATAATGTACTGGGAACTCCTCAGAAGAATCTGATTTGTGGTGAGGGGAGAGAGATAAAAGCTCATTTAGGAACGACATGAACATGCTGCATATGTAGCTGTTTATCAGTAAATATCTCCACTGAGATTAAGAAAAGCAGTAGCTTAATAAATTAAGTACTTCCTGGTATAGTTACTGTACTGGTAACTCCCCAAAAGAATCTGGATTGTGGTGAGGGAACAGAGAAAAATGCTCATTTAGGACCTGCACTTACGAAGGGGTTAGGCAGCTGTTTATCAGGGAGTAAACCTTCTGAGAATAAAAACAGCTGGAGCTTCTTAAGGTAATTACACAGGGGAAAGGATTATGTACTGGGAACTCCTCAGAAGAATCTGATTTGTGGTGAGGGGAGAGAGATAAAAGCTCATTTAGGAACGACATGAACATGCTGCATAGGTAGCTGTTTATCAGTAAATATCGCCACTGAGATTAAGAAAAGCAGTAGCTTAATAAATTAAGTATTCCTGGTATGTTTACTGTACTGGTAACTCCCCAAAAGAATCTGGATTGTGGTGAGGGAACAGAGAAAAAAGCTCATTTAGGACCTGCACTTACAAAGGGGTTAGGCAGCTGTATATCAGGGAGTAAACCTTCTGAGAATAAAAACAGCTGGAGTTTGTTAAGGTAATTACACAGGGGAAAGGAAAATGTACTGGGAACTCCTCAGAAGAATCTGATTTGTGGTGAGGGGAGAGAGATAAAATCTCATTTAGGAACGACATGAACATACTGCATAGGTAGCTGTTTATCAGTAAATATCTCCACTGAGATTAAGAAAAGCAGTAACTTAATAAATTAAGTACTTCCTGGTATGGTTACTGTACTGGTAACTCCCCAAAAGAATCTGGATTGTGGTGAGGGAACAGAGAAAAAAGCTCATTTAAGACCTGAACTTACGAAGGGGGTAGGCAGCTGTATATCAGGGAGTATCCCTTCTGAGAATAAAAACAGCTGGAGCTTGTTAAGGTAATTACACAGGGGAAAGTATAATGTACTGGGAACTCCTCAGAAGAATCTGATTTGTGGTGAGGGGAGAGAGATAAAAGCTCATTTAGGAACAACATGAACATGCTGGGTAGGTAGCTGTTTATCAGTAAATATCTCCACTGAGATTAAGAAAAGCAGTAGCTTAATAAATTAAGTACTTCCTGTTATGGTTACTGTACTGGTAACTCCGCAAAAGAATCTGGATTGTGGTGAGGGAACAGAGAAAAAAGCTCATTTAGGACCTGCACTTACGAAGGGGGTAGGCAGCTGTATATCAGGGAGTAAACCTTCTGAGAATAAAAACAGCTGGAGCTTGTTAAGGTAATTACACAGGGGAAAGGATAATGTACTGGGAACTCCTCAGAAGAATCTGATTTGTGGTGAGGGGAGAGAGATAAAAGCTCATTTATGAACGACATGAACATGCTGCATAGGTAGCTGTTTATCAGTAAATATCTCCACTGAGATTAAGAAAAGCAGTAGCTTAATAAATGAAGTACTTCCTGGTATGGTTACTGTACTGGTAACTCCCCAAAAGAATCTGGATTGTGGTGAGGGAACAGAGAAAAAAGCTCATTTAGGACCTGCACTTACAAAGGGGGTAGGCAGCTGTATATCAGATAGTAAACCTTTTTTTTTTAATTTTTTTTATTATTAATTAAGCAAAAAAATTTTTTTTACAAGGTGTTGTGCACCGAGGGTACAGTTACATAGTAGGGCAGTGTGTACATTTCTTGTGATATCTTACAACCTGTTTTTCCATCCGTTGTCTAGGTCAGGTAGACCCATTTGCAATTTACAATGTATCAAGCACATATACAGTGTTCACAGACTTGGTCTCTACTGTCTCTCCATCTCCCTTTGTTAACAGTCATATATCAGGGAGATCATGCCCCTTTGTTTTCTGTGTTCTAGGCTTGTCTCGCTCAACATTATTTGTTCGAGTTCTGACCATTTCCCTGCGAATAACAATATTTCACCATTCCTAATCGCTATGTAGTATTCCATTGTGTATAAGTACCATATTTTTTGGATCCATTCATCTGTGGAGGGGCATCTGGGTTGTTTCCACATTTTGGCTATTGTGAATTGTGCCGCAATAAACATGGAAGTACAAATGTCCTTTTGATATCTTGGGTTTTGCTGTTTAGGATAGATGCCTAGGAGTGGTATGGCTGGGTCATAGGGTAGGACTATATTGATCTTTTTGAGAAACCTCCATACTGTTCTCCAAAGTGGTTGTACTAATTTGCACTCCCACCAACAATGGAGAAGGGTTCCTCTTTCCCCACAGCCCCTCCAGCATTTGTTGTTTCCTGAGTTCAGAGTATAGGCCATTCTAACTGGGGTGAGGTGGTATCTCAGGGTTGTTTTTATTTGCATTTCCTTTACTAGCAGGGATGTTGAGCATTTCCTCATGTGTTTCTTTGCCATTTTTATATCTTCTCTTGTGAAGTCTCTCTTTAGCTCTTTTGCCCATTTCCTAATAGGTTTATTGGGCTTGGAGGGGCTTAGTTTTTTGAGTTCTCTGTAGATGACAGATATCAGGCCTTTGTCTGTTGCTGTGCTGGTAAATATCCTTTCCCATATCCTTGGCTGTCTTTCTATTTTGGTGGCTATGACCTTAGCTGTGCAGAAACTTTTTAATTTGTAGTAGTCCCATTTGTTGAGTCTTTCCCCTATTTGTTGTGCCCCTGGGACTCTATTCAGGAAGTTCCTTCCTGTGCCTATAAGTTCTAGTGTCTTTCCTACTCTGTCCTTCAGTAGTTTTTCAAGGATTCAGGTCTGATGTTGAGGTCCTTGATCCATTTTGAGTTGATCGTGGTGCATGGTGATAGGCTTGGGTCTACTTTGAGTTTTCTGCATATGGCTGCCCAGTTCTCCCAGCACCAGTAGTTGAAGAGGCTATGTTTATTCCATTGTATGTCTTTAGCTCCTTTGTCGAATATCAGTTGGCTGTAAGAGTGCGGTTTTATTTCTGGGTCTTCAATTCTAATCCACTGGTCTTCCGATCTGTTTTTATACCAATACCATGCTGTTTTTGTTATGATGGCCTTGTAGTAGAGCTTGAAGTCTGGTATGGTGATACCTCCTGCACTATGTTTTTTGCCTAGAATTTCTTTGGCTATTCTAGGTTTTTTGCTGTTCCATATGAATTTATGGACTGGTTTCTCTATTTCAGTGAAGAATGTGGCTGGGATTTTGATTGGTATTGCATTGAATTTGTATAACAATTTGGGCAATATGGCCATTTTCACTATATTGATTCTGCCTACCCATGAGCATGGGAGGTCTTTCCATCTCCTTGTGTCTTCTTTGATTTCCCTTATTAGATTTTTGTAGTTTTCATTGAATAGGTCCGTCACGTCCTTGGTTAAGTTGATCCCTAGGTACTTTATTCTTTTTTTGGCTACTGTAAATGGAATTGTTTCCATAATTTCCTTTTCTGTTTGTCTATTGCTGGTGTACAGAAAAGCTGCTGACTTTTGTGGATTGATTTTGTATCCTGCTACTTTGCCAAATTGGTTTATTAGATGTAGGAGTTTGGGTACTGAGTTTTTTGGGTCCTTGAGATATAAGATCATGTCGTCTGCGAATAGGGATAACTTGATTTCTTCCTTGCCGACGTGGATCCCTTTGATGTCCTCCTCTTGCCTTATTGCTATGGCTAGGGATTCCAGCACTATGTTGAACAGAAGTGGGGAGAGTGGGCATCCTTGTCTTGTTCCTGTGTTTAGGGGGAATGATTTAAGTTTCTCTCCATTTAATATGATATTAGCAGTTGGTCTGTTGTATATGGCTTTTATTGTTTTGAGGAATGTTCCATCTATTCCTGTTCTCTCCAAAGCTTTTAATAGGTATGGATGTTGTATTTTGTCGAAGGCTTTTTGGGCATCAACTGAGATAACAATGTGATTCTTGATTTTAGTTCTGTTTATGTGGTGAATTACATTGATTGATTTACGGATGTTGAACCATCCTTGTGACTGAGGGATGAAGCCTACTTGGTCATGATGTATGATATTCTTAATCAGTTTCCGGATCCTGTTAGCTAATATTTTATTGAGAAGCTTTGCATCTGTGTTCATTAGTGATATTGGTCTGTAGTTCTCTTTTTTTGTTGGATCTTTGCCTGGTTTGGGGATGAGTATGATATTAGCTTCATAGAATGAGTTTGGAATTTCTCCCTCCGTTTCTATTTCGCGGAAGAGTTTGAGGAGTATTGGAATTAGCTCCTCACTAAAGGTTTTGTAGAATTCATTGGTGAATCCATCTGGGCCTGGGCTTTTCTTAGTAGGGAGGTTCTTGATTACCTCTTGTATCTCACTGTAAGTTATTGGTTTATTTAGTTGATTTATTTCTTCTTGGTTCAGTTTGGGCAGTTTGTACTTCTCTAAGAATTGATCCATTTCTGTAAAATTATTGTTTTTTGCTGAGTAGAGGTTTTGGAAATAGCTCCTTATGATTGTTTGAATATCGTGTGTACTTGTCGTAATTTTTCCTGTGGAGTCCCTGATTTTACGAATATGAGTCTCTTCTCTTCTTTTTTTTGTGAGTCTTGCAAGGGGCCTGTCAATTTTGTTTATTTTCTCAAAGAACCAGCTTTTAGTCTTATTTATTTGTTGAATGGTCTTTCTATTTTCAATCAGATTTATCTCTTCTTTAATCTTTGTAATCTCTCCCCTCCTAGTCCTTTTAGATTCTGTCATTTCTTGTTTTTCCAGTTGTTTTAGTTTCATAGTGAGGGTATTCACCTGCTCTGCTTCCATTCTTTTAATGTGGGTACTGAGTGCAATGATCTTGCCCCTCAGTACTGCCTTAGCTGTGTCCCATAGGTTTCTTTGTGATGTGTTTTCTTTGTCATTGTGGCTTATGAATTCCTTGATTTCATCTTTAATTTGATCTGTGGCCCAAGTGTTGGATAGCAGAGTGGGGTTTAGCCTCCAAGAGTGTGTATAGGCTCTGTGGTATCCTTTGTTGTTGAGGGTTACCTTTAATCCACTGTGATCAGATATAATACATGGGATGATGTCAATACTTTTGTATTTGCTGAGGTTCTTTGTGTGGGCTATGACGTGGTCTATTTTGGAATATGATCCATGGGCTGCTGAAAAGAAGGTGTATTGGGTCTCTGTAGGGTGGAAGGTTCTATATAGGTCTGTTAGATCCATTTGGGAAATGGTGTTATTTAGGTCCTCAGCTCCCTTACTAATCCTCTGGGTGTTGGATCTGTCTCTTGGAGAGAGAGGAGTATTAAAGTCACCCACTATGATTGTGTTTGCATCTATCTTGCTCTGTAATTCTGTGAGAATTTGCTTGACATATGTCGGGCCTCTTTTGTTCGGTGAGTATACATTTATCACAGTGATGTCTTGATTCTGGATTTTTCCTTGTATTAATATGTAGTGTCCTTCTTTGTCTTTTTGAGTGGACTTTAAAGAGAAGTCCAGCTTGTCTGAGATCAGAATGGCTACACCTGCCGTTTTGGTGGGTGCATTTGCTTGGTAGATCTTGGTCCATCCTTTCATTCGAAGCCTGTTTTTGTCCCTTGCTGTAAGGTGGGTCTCTTGTAGACAGCAGATGTCAACTTTTTGTTTGCGGATCCATTCTGCCAGTCTGCTCCTCTTAATCGGGGAGTTTAAGCCATTTATATTTAAAGAGATCAAGGATAAGGGTGTTTTTTCTCCTTCCATTTTCTTGTTGGGCTGTTTTTTCCTGTTTTTTTTTTTTTCTTCTTGTCTTTAGTGAGCTGGTCTTTCTGCTGGACTTTGGCTATTGAAGTTTCTTTCTGATTCTGTCTGTGTGTCTTTTACGATCTCTGTTGGGTGGGCTTCCCCTCTTAATATTCGCTGTAGGGCTGGTTTTTTATTCACATACTCCTTTAGCTCCTCTTTGGTGTGGAAAGATCTGGTTCTCCCTTCGAATGTGAACTCCAGTTTCGCTGGATATTTGATCCGAGGTTGTAAGTTGTTATTCTGAAGTACTTGGATAGTGTTCTTCCACTCACTTCGAGCTTGGTAAGTTTGTGTGGATAAGTTGGATGTTATTCGAATCCTCTTCCCATTGAAAAAAGTTTCCTTCTTCGCTTTGGCTGAATTCAGAATTTGCTCTTTAATCTTGAGGTCTGTAGTCTTGAATATTATGTGCCTTGGGGTGGTTTTCCTGGGGTCTGGCCTGCCAGGTGTCCTATAGGCTTCGGTTACCTGGATGGGGTCCCCTGTGAGATTGGGGAAGTTTTCTGCAATAACTTTATTGAGGACATGGTTAAGCCCTCTGCTCTGATATTCGGCTCCTTCTTCTATTCCAATTATGCGCAGATTATATCTCTTGTCTTTGTCCATTAGTTCCTGGATTAATCTTCCCTGAAGCTTCACCTTTTCTTGGAGTGTGGTCATTTTCTGGTTGTTGTCAGCTGCTTCATCGTCCAGGCGAGAGATTCTGGATTCCATATGGTCAACTCTTTGTGTTATGGTTTCAATTGCGGAGTTTATGGATGTCAGAGAGCTATTCATGGTTGTCATATCAGCTCTGATCGTGGAAATTTCTTCCTTTAAAGAGTTGTATTTTAAATCTATTTTTTCATGCATTTCAATTCTCAGGGTGTGGAGATTTTCTTTAAAGGCGGCTTGCATTGTATCCATTTTTGCTTCCATTTCTTTAAACGAGGCTTGCATTGTATCCAGTTTTGCTTCCATTTCTTTCTTAGCTTCCTGGGTGTCCTTCCAGATTTCCGCTCTAAACTCCTGGAATTGTTTTCTGATTTCATTTCTGACACTTTCGATCATTCCTGTTAACATGGCCTCATTTGCTTTTTTATTCTCCATCTCCTCTTCAGTCGAGCTGCTTTTTGGAGCTGGCGAGGTGGCTTGTCCTTTGATGAACTGAGTTATGTTTCTTTGTGATTTGCGCATCTGGAGGTGTGTGTAGGTCTTCCCTCCCTTCTGTGTAGGCGTGTCTACGGCAGCAGGTGCTGTCGCTGTGGCCCCGCCCACCGGTGTAGGGCACGCCTACCAGAGCGGACGCTTTCGCCGGGGCCCCGCCCTCCTGTGCACTCTGAGACCCCTACAACAGGCACTTTAGCGGGGTCTGCCTCCCAGAGCGAGCCCTGGGTTGTTGGGTTGTGCTTGCGCCCTCCCGCGAGTCCGTTGGGGGGGGGGAGGCAGTATGTGTGGGGCCCAGTGGGATCGACTGTCCGGGTGTGGCTTGGCACGCTCAGACCTCGCCTCCGCTGCGAGGGGGGGGGACGTGATCAGGCTCAGGTGACCCTGCTGGGCTGGTATTGCCCACCAGCGCCTGTGATTTTAGTTGGAAGAGTCCGCAAGGTCCAGGCGCCTCGGGTAGGGCTTGCCCTGCCGGCCGTCCCACGACCCCTGTTGGGAAGGGGACGGGGCCGGTCCCTGCAAGACTGGCTTCCCAGCGCCTGATGGGAGCTTCCCACCTGATTTGGGGAGTTCTTTGTTCCCACGGGAGTGGGGAGGGGGAGGGAGGGAGATATATCTTCTTTGTCGGGCTTGGGTCTCCCGTTGGGGGAAGGGATTATGGGGGACTCACTTTTGCTGCTTTGTGTGTGTGTCCCGCGCAGCCGTTGGCCCTTCAGGGGTTAGCGAAGTGTTGTGGTGGCTTCCCCCGTTCCCTCTTTCTGCCGCGCTGGGTTCCCTTGTCCGAATCCGGTGTGGACCCGAACTTCTCGTCGCTGCAGGTGTGTGTCTTGCTCCGCACCCTGCCTTGTGTCCGTGGGGTCTCCCGCTATATGGATTCTGCGCTCCTGGCAACCTGTCTGCCGATCGCCGGGTTCCCCTTTCTCAGCCTGGCCCTGTTTGGGCAGGGTCGGCTGGTGGGGGGAGGGTGCCCCGGTGAATCTCCGGCTCCGTGTAGGTTATCGGTTCTTCTTTTTTGCTCCTTTTTTTTCCTGCATTTCTCCACTGCTTCTGGATGCTGGTTTTGCTGGGTTCTTGGTGGGGTGTTGGGTGTTGTAGTTCCCAGCTCGCTATTCAGTCGGTGCGAGTCGGGGTTCCTCTAAACCTTCTGAAAATAAAAACACCTTGAGTTTGTTAAGGTAATTATACAGGGGAAAGAATAATGTACTGGGAACTCCTCAGAAGAATCTGATTTGTGGTGAGGGGAGAGAGATAAAAGCTCATTTAGGAACCACATGAACATGCTGCGTAGGTAGCTGTTTATCAGTAAATATCTCCACTGAGATTAAGAAAAGCAGTAGCTTAATAAAATAAGTACTTCCTGGTATGATTACTGTACTGGTAACTCCCCAAAAGAATCTGGATTGTGGTGAGGGAACAGAGAAAAAAGCTCATTTAGGACCTGCAATTATGAAGGGGGTAGGCAGCTGTATATCAGGGAGTATCCCTTCTGAGAATAAAAACAGCTGGAGCTTGTTAAGGTAATTACACAGGGGAAAGGATAATATACTGGGAACTCCTCAAAAGAATCTGATTTGTGGTGAGGGGAGAGAGATAAAAGCTCATTTAGGAACGACATGAACATGCTGTGTAGGTAGCTGTTTATCAGTAAATATCTCCACTGAGATTAAGAAAAGCAGTAGCTTAATAAATTAAGTACATCCTGGTATGGGTACTGTACTGGTAACTCCCCAAAAGAATCTGGATTGAGGTGAGGGAACAGAGAAAAAAATTTCATTTAGGACCTGCACTTACGAAGGGGGTAGGCAGCTGTATATCAGGGAGTATCCCTTCTGAGAATAAAAACAGCTGGAGCTTGTTAAGTTAATTACACAGGGGAAAGGATAATGTACTGGGAACTCCTCAGAAGAATCTTATTTGTGGTGACGGGAGAGAGATAAAAGCTCATTTAAGAACGACATGAAAATGCTGCATAGGTAGCTGTTTATCAGTAAATATCTCCACTGAGATTAAGAAAAGCAGTAGCTTAATAAATTAAGTACTTCCTGGTATGGGTACTGTACTGGTAACTCCCCAAAAGAATCTGAATTGTGGTGAGGGAACAGAGAAAAAAGCTCATTTGGGACCTGCACTTACGAAGGGGGTAGGCAGCTGTATATCAGGGAGTATCCCTTCTGAGAATAAAAACAGCTGGAGCATGTTAAGGTAATTACACAGGGGAAAGGATAATGTACTGGGAACTCCTCAGAAGAATCTGATTTGTGTTGAGGGGAGAGAGATAAAAGCTCATTTAGGAACGACATGAACATGCTGCGTAGGTAGCTGTTTATCAGTAAATATCTCCACTGAGATTAAGAAAAGCAGTAGCGACTTCCGGGGAAGACGGCGGAGGAGCGGCTGAGCCCTGCAGAGCTCCCTCCAATATCGTAGTTTTCTCACCTCATAGAAACTGTTTCTCTGAGAAAGACAGCCAAAGTAAGTTCTAACAGTACAGGGATTCTGAACAGGAAGGGAAAATCGACTTTGCTGGTCTGAAAACACAGTTTTGAGCTCCGGGCGCTGTCCCGCCGCGGCGCCAGCGCAGGCTCCGGCACAGTGCCAGGCACAGCCCCCCGCACTCCGCGCAGCTAAAGCGAGAAATACTCCAGAGGGCAGCCGAGCACGGAGGACCTGACATCGCAGAGAAAGCGTGAGTACCCCGCAAAAAAAAAAAAAATTAAAATTATTCTCGCTTGTGCCTACAGTCCAGCTTCTGGAAGGCACCCCTGTCCCCACCGCCAGAGCAAAGCGCCATCTTTGCCACTGGCATAGGGTCAGACCCGACTGGAACTGAAGCGGGCCTGGGGAAAGCGAGGCCAAAAAAGCCATCTTTGAAAAGGGCAGGAGGGGCGGAATCAGTGAGACCCAGCTATGCCCAGAAGAACGCCCCCTGCCCTGGCGCGAGGGGAGTCCGGGGATTATCCAGAGATGCCCCGCCCTGCCCGCCGGAACTTCTAAACTTAAAGCAAAAGCTGGGAGCAGCTACCAGGGGCACGGAAACAACAGAAGGAGGAACAAACAGTTCCGGGGACAGCTAAACGGTCCCGTCACAGAGGAAACTAATTCCCAGCCCAAAACGGAGCTGCATTCCATAGCTACCTATGCCAAAGAGGCCTCCTCCCTCAGGCAAGCAACTCTTAGTGGAGCAAAACAGGCCAGAGGCTCCACGCTCTGCTGAGTTCACAGTCTAGTCAAGTCCAGGCATCAAAGGCAGCGGCCCCACAGCAGACAGAGGAGCCACAGTTCCTGTGACTGCCCACGTCCCCATCGACAGAGGACGCCCAAGGCCTGCCTGCAAGCTGTGCGAACCTCAGAGACCCACGATTGCACCAGCAGGGGAGAAGGTCAGAACAGATCCACCCCTTGCCAACTGAAATCAAGTCAAACCAGCCAATCAGGAAAATAGACTGCAGTCCATTTCAGGGAAACCAGAGACTGGTTTCTTTTTCTTTTCAAACATTTTTTTTAACTTTTCTTTTAAATTTTCTTTTTAATTTTTTCACACCTGAAACATCATTGGCTGTTTTTTTTTTTGTTTGTTTTTTTTGTTTGTTTTCCATTTTCACTGGTTTGTTTTATCAAGTTTTTTTTTGTGTTTGTTTATTTGCTTGGGTTGTCCCTTTTCTGTTATTTTCCTTTTTATTTACTTATGCTTCCTTGTTAAATAATTTTTCTCTGTTTTGTGTATCTGTCTTCCAGTATTTTTACTTCATTTCTCTCGTTGCGTCCTCTTCCTTTAAAAATTACTTTCCTATAAATAACACCTACACCCTTTTCTGCTAACTCTCCAGTGTCTGTCATTTTATCAATGTGCTTTCTACTGATTCTACTCTTCTCCACATTTCCACGTCACTGAAACTAAACCAAAATCACCACCCCCCCCCAATACACTTTACTCTATTCTCTTTACTACCTCCAACTTACACTCCTGACTTACTGCCTGGACCTCCAGGCTCCATTGACTCCTGGTTATTGGATAGAGGATATCCCAGCTTAATACGAGTGAATCAAAGGGGTTCATAGAGAAAGCCAGTCCTAAAAGAGCTTAATATAAAAAAAAGAATTGCGTATAAGGTTGTAACAGTAAATAAGTAACTACTGAATACAGGGCCCAGGATCAGATGTTATATTGAAATTGTATTCTTTAGGAACACCAAATCTAACTTTATAGACAGGTATACAAGTTATCTGTATATAATTGTGAAATTGTAAGATTTACACAACAGTGCTTGGTAAGGGCTGCTTTGGGTCTTAAACAGTGCTCACAGGTGCTGGTAGACTGGCATTCCCAATTCAAATGGGCAGAAGAAACACAAGAAAGATGGCAAATAATGAAGTCTTATCCCCCACCCAAAACAAGCAGGAAGCAGAGCAGTCAATCAAAAACATAGAAGAAAACCCCCAAAATGCTCTACAAAGTTTACTGATAAACATGATAAATGAAAAGATTGGATCTCTTCAGTCAATTATGTTAGAGCATGAGGAGGCAAAGCAAAAATTAATGGAGAATTTCATGGCATCCACAAATAGAAAGATAAGTGAGCTTCAAGAGTCAAATGAAAAGATAGCTACCCAACTTAAAGATTTGAGAGACAACACTCAAAACCAAAGTAATGAAGTTAATGAAGTAAAGAAGTCCATACAGGACCTAAGAAATGACATGGAAATCATCAGGAAAGACCAGTCAGAAGGAAAAGAGATTCGAAATCAAGTAGCTAGCCTACAGTCCCGACTAACTGAAGCAGAGGATCGAATCTCAGGAGCTGAAGATTCCTTAGATTCTATGGAGAAAGATCAAAAATCAATACAAATCCAGTCCAAGCAACAAAACAGATCGCTACAGGAGATTCAAGACACAATCAGGAAGCCCAATTTAAGGATAATAGGTATTGAGGAAAACTTGGAGAAAGAGGTTAATGGGATAGGCAACCTATTTAACAGAATATTAGCTGAGAACTTCCCAAACATCCAGAAGGAAAGGCCTATACAGATACAAGAAGCATTTAGAACCCCAAATCGACCAGACCAGAATAGGACTTCCCACCGACACATTGTGATCAAAACAGCTTCAGCAGAGTGCAAGGAAAAAATACTCAAAGCTGTTAGGGCAAAGAAAACAATCACATATAAAGGAAAAGCAATCAGAATTACCCCGGACTTCTCAGCAGAGACCATGAAAGCAAGGAGAGCCTGGAATGAAGTATACCAAACTCTAAATAAAAATAACTACCAACCAAGAATTCTGTACCCCGCCAAACTCTCCTTCATAGCCGAAGGTCAAACAAAAGTCTTCCACAATAAGGAAAAACTGAAACAATATATCTCCACCAAACCAGCTTTACACAAAATCCTTAAAGATGTACTATACAGGGAAAATAATCAAGATCCCAACACAGACAGAGAAATGAACCCTAATTAGTAAACACTAGATCAAGAAATGGGAAGACACAGCTTTAAACAAGACAGTGATAATGAAAGGAACAAACGATCACCTCTCAATCCTAACTGTCAACATTAATGGACTTAATTCTCCAATCAAACGACATAGGCTCATAACTTGGATCAAAAATCAAGATCCATCTTTCTGCTGCCTCCAAGAGACACATCTATCCAGCAAAAGTAAACATCTTCTAAAAGTGAAAGGCTGGAAACAAATCTATCAAGCAAATGGCCCCCATAAGCAGGCTGGAGTTGCAATCCTAGTATCAGACAAAATTGACTTCAAATTAAAAAAGGTAAGAAGAGACAAAGATGGTTACTACATACTAGTAAAAGGATCTCTCCAACAGGAAGAAATAACCATTCTAAATATCTACACGCCAAATGCAGGAGCACCCAACTTCATCAAACAAACACTACTGGCTCTAAAAACATTCATAGACCCAAACACAATGATAGTGGGGGACTTTAACACTCCACTATCACCTCTGGACAGATCAACACGCCAAAAACTGAACAAAGAAACCACAGAACTAAACAATTGCATAGACCAACTAGACTTAATCGACATCTACAGAATATTCCACCCAGCAAGGACAGAATACACATTCTTTTCGGCAGCACACGGAACATTCTCCAAAATAGATCACATCTTAGGGCACAAAGAAAATCTGTACAAATTCAGAAGTATCAAAATCATTCCCTGCATTCTTCCAGACCACAATGGAATAAAATTAGAGCTCAACTCATTCAGCCACCACAGAAAATCCCACAATTCATGGAGACTAAAGAACAGACTGCTGAACCATCAGTGGATCATTGAAGAAATTAAAACAGAAATTCAAATGTTTATGGACTTCAACCAAGTTGAGGGCACAAAGTACCAGCTCCTTTGGGACACAGCAAAGGCAGTACTCAGAGGAAAATTTATATCTCTGAGTACATACATCAACAAACTGGAGAAACAGCAACTCAGTAATTTAAGGAAGCACCTTAATTTTCTGGAGAGAGAACAGCAAGCCAAACCCCAAGTCAATAGACAGAAGCAAATAATTAAAATCAAATCAGAATTAAATCAATTAGAGATGAAAAAAACCATCGAAAGAATCAACAAAACGAAGAGTTGGTTCTTTGAAAAAATCAACAAGATAGACAGACCCCTGGCAAACCTGACCAAAGAACGAAGGCAGCACACTCAAATAAACAAGATAAGAGATGAAACAGGTAGCATCACCACAGAAATAACCGAAATTCAGAAAATAATAAGGGACTATTTTGCAAACCTTTATGCCAACAAATTCGAGAACTTGGAAGAAATGGATGATTTCCTAGAAAAAATTGATACCCCCCAACTCAACTATGAAGACTTAAACCTTCTAAACAGACCTATATCCAGTATTGAAATAGAAACAGCAATAAATGATCTCCCATCCAAGAAAAGCCCAGGTCCAGATGGATTCACCTCAGAATTCTACAAGGCCTTCAAAACAGAACTCACTCCAATATTTCTCAAACTCTTCAATGAAATTGAAAGAGAACGTTCACTGCCAGACTCATTTTATGAAGCCAGTATAACCCTCATCCCAAAACCAGGCAGAGACTCATCACGGAAAGAGGACTACAGACCAATCTCCCTGATGAACATAGATGCAAAAATTCTCAACAAAATTCTGGCCAATCGACTTCAACAGGTCATCCCAGGGATGCAAAGCTGGTTTAATATACGCAAGTCAATTAATGTAATCCACCACATCAACCGGAGCAAGGTAAAGAACCACATGGTTTCATCGCTGGATGCGGAAAAAGCGTTCGATAAAATCCAGCACCCATTTATGCTAAAAGCCCTGGAAAAACTGGGATTCCAGGGAACATTCCTGAATATAATCAAGGCAGTTTATGACAAACCAACAGCAAGCATAACTCTAAATGGTGAAAAACTAAAGCCATTCCCTTTAAATCAGGAACAAGGCAGGGATGTCCACTCTCTCCCCTGCTCTTCAACATAGTACTAGAATTCCTAGCTAGAGCAATTAGGCAAGAAGAGAATATAAAGGGGATCCAAATAGGAAAAGATGAAGTTAAACTTTCTCTCTTCGCAGATGACATGATCCTATACCTAAAGAATCCCATAGACTCTACCCCCAAGCTAGTAGAGCTGATACAAAACTTTGGTAAAGTTGCAGGATATAAAATAAACCTTCAAAAATCAACGGCCTTTCTCTATGCTAACAACCCGAAGACCGAGGCTGAAGTCAGGAAAGCAACTCCTTTTGCAATAGCCCCCCAAAATATAAAATACCTAGGAATAACCTTAACCAAAGAAGTGAAAGACCTCTTTGAAGAGAACTTTAAAAGCTTGAAAAATGAAATTAAGTCAGAACTAAGAAAATGGAAAAACCTCCCATGCTCCTGGATTGGGAGGATTAATGTAATCAAAATGGCAATATTGCCAAAGGCTATCTACAAATTCAATGCAATACCCATTAATATCCCAACACCATTCTTTAATGAAATAGAGGAAGCAATCCAGAAATTCATATGGAACAATAAAAGACCTAGAATAGCAAAAACACTCCTAAGCAGAAAGAACAGTGCTGGAGGAATTACAATACCCAACTTCAAGCTGTATTATAAAGCTATAGTAATAAAAACAGCATGGTATTGGCACCGGAACAGGCCTGAAGACCAATGGAACAGAATTGAAGACCCAGAATTAAACCCACAGAACTATGCCTACTTAATCTTTGATAAAGGAGCTAAAACAATAGTATGGAAGAAAGATAGCCTCTTTAACAAGTGGTGCTGGCAAAACTGGCTCAACACATGCAACAAACTAAAACTAGATCCTTATATATCACCCTGACCAAAATCAATTCCAAATGGATTAAAGACCTTGAAATCAAAACAGGCACCCTGAAGACACTAAAGGAAGGAGGAGGAGAAACACTTGGACTCCTTGGCACAGGACAGAACTTCCTTAACAAAGACCCTGAAAGGCTACAAATCAAAGAAAGTTTGGACAAATGGGACTGCATCAAACTCCAGAGCTTCTGCACGGCAAAGGACATAGCTCTCAAGATAAACAGAGAGCCCACAGACTGGGAGAAAATCTTTACCGGACATTCAACAGACAAAGGCCTCATCTCTAAAATATATGCAGAACTAAAAAAATTACCTTCTTCCAAAACAAAACTGCAAAGAACCAATAGCCCCCTCATCAAGTGGGCTAAAGACTTACAAAGAAACTTCTCTGATGAGGAAATGAGAATGGCCAATAGTCATATGAAAAAATGCTCTACATCACTGGCCATAAAGGAAATGCAAATCAAAACAACATTGAGATTCCATCTCACCCCAGCAAGAATGTCATATATCAAGAAAACTAATAATAACAATTGTTGGAGGGGATGTGGCCAAAAGGGAACCCTACTTCATTGTTGGTGGGAATGTAAACTGGTTCAGCCACTCTGGCAAGCAGTATGGAGATTCCTCAGAAGGCTCAATATAGAACTCCCCTATGACCCAGCAGCCCCACTGTTGGGTATCTATCCAAAAGCCCACAAACAAAATCACAGTAATGCCACCAGCACAACAATGTTCATCGCAGCACAATTTGTCACAGCGAGAAGCTGGAACCAACCCAGATGCCCCTCCATAGATGAATGGATCAGGAAAATGTGGTACATTTACACAATGGAATTTTATGCCTCTATCAGAAAGAATGACATTGTTCCATTTGTAAGGAAATGGAAGGACTTGGAAAAAGTTATACTAAGTGAAGTGAGTCAGACCCAAAGAAACATGGACTCTATGGCCTCCCATATTGGGAACAATTAGTACAGGTTTAAGCAAGCCATAGCAGAGCATCACAAGGCCCAATAGCTATACCCTTAGAAACACATAAGATGATGCTAAATGAAATGAACTCCATGTTACGGAAACAAGTGATATATCACAGTGGTAACTACTTTCAACGTCCTATGTGTATGTGTAGTTTCTATTATTGATAAGGTTTTGTATCACCTTCCTATGTTTGTACCTACACTATCTCTGTAATCTTATCTGAGTATATTGGAAACCGTGTTTACTGGTATTGGAAGTAGGAAATTCAAAGGGAATACCAAATTCGAGAGACACAGGGTAAAAAAAGAGAAATAACTACAAAAGCAATACTTGCAAAACTCTTTGGTGTAAGTGAACTGAACAACTGGGGGGGGAGGGAAAGAGGGGGAGGGAGGGGGGCATGAGGGACAAGGCAACAAACAGTACAAGAAATGTATCCAATGCCCAACGTATGATACTGTAACCTCTCTGTACGTCAGTTTGATAATAAAAATTTGAGAAAAAAAAAAAGCTCATTTAGGAACGACATGAACATGCTGTGTAGGTAGCTGTTTATCAGTAAATATATCCAGTTAGATTAAGAAAAGCAGTAGCTTAATATATCAAGTACTTCCTGGAATGGTTACTGCACTGGTAACTCCCGGAAAGAATCTAGATTTTGGTGAGGGAACAGAGAAAAAACCTCATTTAGGACCGGCACTTACGAAGGGGGTAGGCAGCTTTATATCAGGGAGTATCCCTCTGAGAATAAAAACAGCTGGAGCTTGTTAAATTATTTAATCAGGGGAAAGGATAATGTACTGGGAACTCCTCAGAAGAATCTGATTTGTGATGAGTGGAGAGAGATAAAAGCTCATTTAGGAACGACATGAACATGCTGCATAGGTAGCTGTTTATCAGTAAATATCTACACTGAGATTAAGAAGCAGTAGCTTAATAAATTAAGTACTTCCTGGTATGGTTACTGTACTGGTAACTCCCCAAAAGAATCTGGATTGTGGTGAGCGAACAGAGAAAAAAGCTCACTTAGGACCTGCAATTATGAAGGGGGTAGGCAGCTGTATATCAGGGAGTAAACCATCTGAGAATAAAAACAGCTGGAGCTTGTTAAGGTAATCACAGAGGGGAAAGGATAATGTACTGGGAACTCCTCAGAAGAATCTGATTTGTGGTGAGGGGAGAGAGAAAAAACCTCATTTAGGAACGACATGAACATGCTGCGTACGTAGCTGTTTATCAGTAAATATCTCCACTGCGATTAAGAAAAGCATTAGCTTAATAAATTAAGTAATTCCTGGTATGGTTACTGTACTGGTAACTCCCCAAAAGAATCTGGATTGTGGTGAGGGAACAGAAAAAAAAGCTCATTTAGGAACTGCACTTGCGAAGGGGGTAGGCAGCAGTATATCAGGGAGTAAACCTTCTGAGAACAAAAACAGCTGGAGCTTGTTAAGGTAATTACACAGGGGAAAGGATAATGTACTGGGAACTCCTCAGAAGAATCTGATTTGTGGTGAGGGGAGAGAGAAAAAAGATCATTTAGGAACGACATGAACATGCTGCGTAGGTAGCTGTTTATCAGTAACTATCTCCACTGAGATTAAGAAAAGTAGTAGCTTAATAAATTAAGTAATTCCTGGTAAGGTTATTGTACTGGTAACTCCCCAAAAGAATCTGGATTGTGGTGAGGGAACAGAGAAAAAACCTCATTTAGGACCTGCACTTACGAAGGGGGTAGGCAGCTGTATATCAGGGAGTATCGCTTCTGAGAATAAAAACCGCTGGAGCTTGTTAAGGTAATTACACAGGGGAAAGAATAATGTACTGGGAACTCCTCAGAAGAATCTGATTTGTGGTGAGGGGAGAGAGATAAAAGCTCATTTAGGAACGACATGAACATGCTGCGTAGGTAGCTGTTTATCAGTAAATATCTCCACTGAGATTAAGAAAAGCAGTAGCTTAATAAATTAAGTAATTCCTGGTATGGTTATTGTACTGGTAACTCCCCCAAAGAATCTGGATTGTGGTGAGGGAACAGAGAAAAAAGCTCATTAGGACCTGCACTTACGAAGGGGACAGAGAGCTGTATATCAGGGAGTATCCCTTCTGAGAATAAAAACAGCTGGACTTTGTTAAGGTAATTACAAAGGGGAAAGGATGATGTACTGGGAACTCCTCAGAAGAATCTGATTTGTGGTGAAGGGAGAGAGATAAAATATCATTAAGAACTACATGAACATACTGGGTGGGTAGCTGTTTATCAGTTAATATCTCCACTGAGATTAAGAAAAGCTGTAGCTTAATAAATTAAGTACTTCCTAGTATGGTTACTGTACTGGTAACTCCCCAAAAGAATCTGGATTGTGGTGAGGGAACAGAGAAAAAAAGCTCATTTAGGACCTGCACTTACGAAGGGGGTAGGCAGCTGTATATCAGGGAGTATCCCTTCTGATCATAAAAACAACTGGTGTTTGTTCAGGTAATTACACAGGGGAAAGGATAATGTACTGGGAACTCCTCAGAAGAATCTGATTTTTGGTGAGGGGAGAGAGATAAAAGCTCATTTAGGAACGAAATGTACATGCTGCGTAGGTAGCTGTTTATCAGTAAATATCTCCACTGAGATTAAGAAAAGCAGTAGCTTAATAAATTAAGTACTTCCTGGTATGGTTACTATACTGGTAACTCCCGAAAAGAATCTGGATTGTGGTGAGGGAACAGAGAAAAAAGCTCATTTAGGACCTGCACTTATGAAGGGGATAGGCAGTTGTATATCAGGGAGTATCCCTCCTGAGAATAAAAACAGCTTGAGCTTGTTAAGGTAATTACACAGGGGAAAGGATAATGTACTGGGAACTCCTCAGAAGAATCTGATTTGTTGTGAGGGGAGAGAGATAAAAGCTCATTTAGGAACGACATGAACATGCTGCGTAGGTAGCGGTTTATCACTAAATATCTCCACTGAGATTAAGAAAAGCAGTAGCTTAATAAATTAAGTACTTCCTGGCATGGTTACTGTCCTGGTAACTACCCCAAAGAATCTGGATTGTGGTGAGGGAACAGAGAAAAAAAGCTCATTTAGGAACTGAACTTACGAAGGAGGTAGGCAGCTGTATATCAGGGAGTATCAGTTCTGAAAATAAAAACAGCTGGATCTTTTTAAGGTAATTACACAGGGGAAAGGATAATGTACTGGGAACTCCTCAGAAGAATCTGATTTGTGGTGAGGGGAGACAGAGAAAAGCTCATTTAAGAACGCCATGAACATGCTGCGTAGGTAGCTGTTTATCAGTAAATATCTCCACTGTTTTTAAGAAAAGCAGTAGCTTAATAAATTGAGTACTTCCTGGTATGTTTACTCTACTGGTAACTCCCCAAAAGAATCTGAATTGTGGTGAGGGAACAGAGAAAAAAGCTCATTTAGGACCTGCAATAACGAAGGGGGTAGGCAGCTGTATATCAGGGAGTAAACCTTCTGAGAATAAAATCAGCTGGAGCTTGTTAAGGTAATTACAAAGGGGAAAGGATAATGTATTCGGAACTCGTCAGAAGAAACTGATTTGTGGTGAGGGGAGAGAGATAAAATCTCATTTAGGAACGACATGAACATACTGGGTTGGTAGCTGTTTATCAGTAAATATCTCCACTGAGATTGAGAAAAGCAGTAGCTTAATATATTAAGTACTTCCTGGTATGGTTACTGTCCTGGTAACTCCCCAAAAGAATCTGAATTGTGTTGAGGGAACAGAGAAAAAAGCTCATTTAAGACCTACACTTACGAAGGGGGTAGGCAGCTGTATATCAGGGAGTATCCCTTCTGAGAATAAAAACAGCTGGAGCTTGTTAAGGTAATTACACAGGGGAAAGGATAATGTACTGGGAACTCCTCAGAAGAATCTGATTTGCGGTGAGGGGAGAGAGATAAAAGCACATTTAGGAACGACATGAACATGCTGCGAATGTAGCGGTTTATCAGTAAATATCTCCACTGAGATTAAGAAAAGCAGTAGCTTAATAAATTAAGTACTTCCTGGTATGGTTACTCTACTGGTAACTCCCCAATAGAATCTGGATTGTGATGAGGGAACAGAAAAAAAAGCTCATGTAGGACCTGCATTTACGAAGGGGGTAGGCAGCTGTATATCAGGGAGTATCCCTTCTGAGAATAAAAACAGCAGGAGCTTGTTAAGGTAATTACACAGGGGAAAGTATAATGTACTGGGAACTCCTCAGAAGAATCTGGTTTGTGGTGAGGGGAGAGAGATAAAAGCTCATTTAGGAACGACATGAACAAACTGGTTTGGTAGCTGTTTATCAGTAAATATCTCCACTGAGATTAAGAAAAGCAGTAGCTTAATAAATTAAGTACTTCCTGGTATTGGTACTGTAGTGGTAAATCCCCAAAAGAATCTGGATTGTGGTGAGGGAACAGAGAAAAAAGCTCATTTAGCACCTGCACTTACGAAGTGTGTAGGCAGCTGTATATCAGGGAGTATCCCTTCTGAGAATAAAAACAGCTGGAGCTTGTTAAGGTAATTACACAGGGGAAAGGATAATGTACTGGGAACTCCTCAGAAGATTATGATTTGGGGTGAGGGGAGAGAGATAAAAGCACATTTAGGAACGACATGAACATGCTGCGAAGGTAGCGGTTTATCAGTAAATATCTCCACTGAGATTAAGAAAAGCAGTAGCTTAATAAATTAAGTACTTCCTGGCATGGTAACTGTATTGGTAACTCCCCAAAAGAATCTGGATTGTGGTGAGGGAAGAGAGAAAAAAGCTAATTTAGGACCTGAACTTACGAAGTGGGTCGGCAGCTCTATATCAGGGAGTATCCCTTCTGAGAATAAAAACAGCTGGAGTTTGTTACGGTAATTAGAAAGGGGAAAGGATAATGTACTGGGAACTCCTCAGAAGAATATGATTTGTGGTGAGGGGAGATAGATAAAAGCTCATATAGGAACGACATGAACATACTGGGTTGGTAGCTGTTTGTCAGTAAATATCTCCCCTGAGATTAAGAAAAGCAGTAGCTTAATAAATTAAGTACTTCCTGGTATGGGTACTCTACTGGTAACTCCCCAAAAGAATCTGGATTGTGGTGAGGGAACAGAGAAAAAATCTCATTTAGGACCTGCACTTACGAAGGGGGTAGGCAGCTGTATATCAGGGAGTATCCCTTCTGAGAATAAAAACAGCTGGAGCTTGTTAAGTTAATTACGCAGGGGAAAGGATAATGTACTGGGAACTCCTCAGAAGAATCTGATTTGTGGTGAGGGGAGACAGAGAAAAGCTCATTTAGGAACGCCATGAACATGCTGCCTATATAGCTGTTTATCAGTAAATATCTCCACTGAGATTAACAAAAGCAGTAGCTTAATAAATTAAGTACTTCCTGGCCTGGTTACTGTACTGGCAACTCAGGAAAAGAATCTGGATTGTGGTGAGGGAACAGAGAAAAAATCTCATTTAGGACCTGCACTTACGAAGGGGGTAGGCAGCTGTATATCAGGGAGTATCCCTTCTGAGAATAAAAACAGCTGGACTTTGTTAAGGTAATTACAAAGGGGAAAGGCTGATGTACTGGGAACTCCTCAGAAGAATCTGATTTGTGGTGAGGGGAGAGAGATAAAAGATCATTAAGAACGTCATGAACATACTGGGTTGGTAGCTGTTTATCAGTTAATATCTCCACTGAGATTAAGAAAAGCAGTAGCTTAATAAATTAAGCACTTCCTAGTATGGTTACTGTACTGGTAACTCCCCATAAGAATCTGGATTGTGGTGAGGGAACAGAGAAAAAAGCTCATTTAGGACCTGCACTTACGAAGGGGGTAGGCAGCTGTATATCAGGGAGTATCCCTTCTGATCATAAAAACAGCTGGTGCTTGTTAAGGTAATTACACAGGGGAAAGGATAATGTACTGGGAACTCCTCAGAAGAATCTGATTTGTGGTGAGGGGAGAGAGAGAAAAGCTCATTTAGGAACGCCATGAACATGCTGCGTAGGTAGCTGTTTATCAGTAAATATCTCCACTGAGATTAAGAAAAGCAGTAGCTTAATAAATTAAGTACTTCCTGGCATGGTTACTGTATTGGTAACTCCCCAAAAGAATCTGGATTGTGGTGAGGGAAGAGAGAAAAAAGCTAATTTAGGACCTGAACTTACGAAGTTGGTCGGCAGCTCTATATCAGGGAGTATCCCTTCTGAGAATAAAAACAGCTGGAGTTTGTTAAGGTAATTAGAAAGGGGAAAGGATAATGTACTGGGAACTCCTCAGAAGAATATGATTTGTGGTGAGGGGAGATAGATAAAAGCTCATATAGGAACGACATGAACATACTGGGTTGGTAGCTGTTTGTCAGTAAATATCTCCACTGAGATTAAGAAAATCAGTAGCTTCATAAATTACGTACTTCCTGGTATGGTTACTGTACTGGTAACTCCCCAAAAGAATCTGGATGGTGGTGAGGGAACAGAGAAAAAAGCTCTTTTAGGACCTGCAATTACGAAGGGGGTAGGCAGCTGTATATCAGGGAGTAAACCTTCTGAGAATAAAAACAGCTGGAGCGTGTTAAGGTAATTACACAGGGGAAAGGGTAATGTACTGGGAACTCCTCAGAAGAATCTGATTTGGGGTGAGGGGAGAGAGACAAAAGCTCATTTAGGAACGACATGAACATGCTGCCTAGGTAGCTGTTTATCAGTAAATATCTCCACTGAGATTAAGAAAAGCAGTAGCTTAATAAATTAAGTACTTCCTGGTATGGGTACTCTACTGGTAACTCCCCAAAAGAATCTGGATTGTGGTGAGGGAACAGAGAAAAAATCTCATTTAGGACCTGCACTTACGAAGGGGGTAGGCAGCTGTATATCAGAGAGTATCCCTTCTGAGAATAAAAACAGCTGGAGCTTGTTAAGTTAATTACGCAGGGGAAAGGATAATGTACTGGGAACTCCTCAGAAGAATCTGATTTGTGGTGAGGGGAGACAGAGAAAAGCGCATTTAGGAACGCCATGAACATGCTGCCTATGTAGCTGTTTTTCAGTAAATATCTCCACTGAGATTAACAAAAGCAGTAGCTTAATAAATTAAGTACTTCCTGGCCTGGTTACTGTACTGGCAACTCAGGAAAAGAATCTGGATTGTGGTGAGGGAACAGAGAAAAAATCTCATTTAGGACCTGCACTTACGAAGGGGGTAGGCAGCTGTATATCAGGGAGTATCCCTTCTGAGAATAAAAACAGCTTGAGCTTGTTAAGGTAATTACACAGGGGAAAGGATAATGTACTGGGAACTCCTCAGAAGATTCTGATTTGTGGTGAGGGGAGAGAGATAAAAGCTCATTTAAGGAGTAGCTTGAAGACGGCGGAGGAGCGGCTGTGCCCTGCAGAGCTCCCTCCGATATCGTAGTTTTCTCACCTCATTGAAACTGTTTCTCCGAGAAAGACAGCCAAAGTAAGTTCTAACAGTACAGGGATTCTCTACAGGAAGGAAAAATCGACTTTGCTCGTCTGAAAACACAGTTTTGAGCTCCGGGCGTCTTCCCGCCGCGGCGCCATCGCCGGCTCTGCGCAGCTAAATCGAGAAATACTCCAGACGGCAGCCAGGCACGGAGGACCTGACATCGCAGGGACAGCGTGAGTACCCCGCAAAAAAAAAAAATTATTCTCGCTTGTGCCCACAGTCCAGCTTCTGTAAGGCATCCCTGTCCCCACCGCCAGAGCAAAGCGCCATCTTTGGCACTGGCATAGGGTCAGACCAGACTGGAACTGAAGCGGGCCTGGGGAAAGCGAAGTCAAAAAAGCCATCTTTCAAAAGGGCAGGAGGGGATGAATCAGTGAGAACCAGCTCCGCCCAGAAGAACGCCCCCTGCCCTGGTGGGAGGGGAGTCCGGGGATTATCCAGAGTTGCCCCGCCCTGCCCGCCCGAACTTCTAAACTTAAAGCAAAAGCTGGGAGCAGCTACCAGGGGCACGGAAACAACAGAAGGAGGAACAAACAGTTCCGGGGACAGCTAAACGGTCCCGTCACAGAGGAAACTAATTCCCAGCCCAAAACGGAGCTGCATTCCATAGCTACCTATGCCAAAGAGGCCTCCTCCCTCAGGCAAGCAACTCTTAGTGGAGCAAAACAGGCCAGAGGCTCCACGCTCTGCTGAGTTCACAGTCTAGTCAAGTCCAGGCATCAAAGGCAGCGGCCCCACAGCAGACAGAGGAGCCACAGTTCCTGTGACTGCCCACGTCCCCATCGACAGAGGACGCCCAAGGCCTGCCTGCAAGCTGTGCGAACCTCAGAGACCCACGATTGCACCAGCAGGGGAGAAGGTCAGAACAGATCCACCCCTTGCCAACTGAAATCAAGTCAAACCAGCCAATCAGGAAAATAGACTGCAGTCCATTGCAGGGAAACCAGAGACTGGTTTCTTTTTCTTTTCAAACATTTTTTTTAACTTTTCTTTTAAATTTTCTTTTTAATTTTTTCACACCTGAAACATCATTGGCTGTTTTTTTTGTTTGTTTGTTTTTTTTGTTTGTTTTCCATTTGCACTGGTTTGTTTTATCAAGTTTTTTTTTGTGTTTGTTTATTTGCTTGGGTTGTCCCTTTTCTGTTATTTTCCTTTTTATTTACTTATGCTTCCTTGTTAAATAATTTTTCTCTGTTTTGTGTATCTGTCTTCCAGTATTTTTACTTCATTTCTCTCGTTGCGTCCTCTTCCTTTAAAAATTACTTTCCTATAAATAACACCTACACCCTTTTCTGCTAACTCTCCAGTGTCTGTCATTTTATCAATGTGCTTTCTACTGATTCTACTCTTCTCCACATTTCCACGTCACTGAAACTAAACCAAAATCACCACCCCCCCCAAATACACTTTACTCTATTCTCTTTACTACCTCCAACTTACACTCCTGACTTACTGCCTGGACCTCCAGGCTCCATTGACTCCTGGTTATTGGATAGAGGATATCCCAGCTTAATACGAGTGAATCAAAGGGGTTCATAGAGAAAGCCAGTCCTAAAAGAGCTTAATATAAAAAAAAGAATTGCGTATAAGGTTGTAACAGTAAATAAGTAACTACTGAATACAGGGCCCAGGATCAGATGTTATATTGAAATTGTATTCTTTAGGAACACCAAATCTAACTTTATAGACAGGTATACAAGTTATCTGTATATAATTGTGAAATTGTAAGATTTACACAACAGTGCTTGGTAAGGGCTGCTTTGGGTCTTAAACAGTGCTCACAGGTGCTGGTAGACTGGCATTCCCAATTCAAATGGGCAGAAGAAACACAAGAAAGATGGCAAATAATGAAGTCTTATCCCCCACCCAAAACAAGCAGGAAGCAGAGCAGTCAATCAAAAACATAGAAGAAAACCCCCAAAATGCTCTACAAAGTTTACTGATAAACATGATAAATGAAAAGATTGGATCTCTTCAGTCAATTATGTTAGAGCATGAGGAGGCAAAGCAAAAATTAATGGAGAATTTCATGGCATCCACAAATAGAAAGATAAGTGAGCTTCAAGAGTCAAATGAAAAGATAGCTACCCAACTTAAAGATTTGAGAGACAACACTCAAAACCAAAGTAATGAAGTTAATGAAGTAAAGAAGTCCATACAGGACCTAAGAAATGACATGGAAATCATCAGGAAAGACCAGTCAGAAGGAAAAGAGATTCGAAATCAAGTAGCTAGCCTACAGTCCCGACTAACTGAAGCAGAGGATCGAATCTCAGGAGCTGAAGATTCCTTAGATTCTATGGAGAAAGATCAAAAATCAATACAAATCCAGTCCAAGCAACAAAACAGATCGCTACAGGAGATTCAAGACACAATCAGGAAGCCCAATTTAAGGATAATAGGTATTGAGGAAAACTTGGAGAAAGAGGTTAATGGGATAGGCAACCTATTTAACAGAATATTAGCTGAGAACTTCCCAAACATCCAGAAGGAAAGGCCTATACAGATACAAGAAGCATTTAGAACCCCAAATCGACCAGACCAGAATAGGACTTCCCACCGACACATTGTGATCAAAACAGCTTCAGCAGAGTGCAAGGAAAAAATACTCAAAGCTGTTAGGGCAAAGAAAACAATCACATATAAAGGAAAAGCAATCAGAATTACCCCGGACTTCTCAGAAGAGACCATGAAAGCAAGGAGAGCCTGGAATGAAGTATACCAAACTCTAAATAAAAATAACTACCAACCAAGAATTCTGTACCCCGCCAAACTCTCCTTCATAGCCGAAGGTCAAACAAAAGTCTTCCACAATAAGGAAAAACTGAAACAATATATCTCCACCAAACCAGCTTTACACAAAATCCTTAAAGATGTACTATACAGGGAAAATAATCAAGATCCCAACACAGACAGAGAAATGAACCCTAATTAGTAAACACTAGATCAAGAAATGGGAAGACACAGCTTTAAACAAGACAGTGATAATGAAAGGAACAAACGATCACCTCTCAATCCTAACTGTCAACATTAATGGACTTAATTCTCCAATCAAACGACATAGGCTCATAACTTGGATCAAAAATCAAGATCCATCTTTCTGCTGCCTCCAAGAGACACATCTATCCAGCAAAAGTAAACATCTTCTAAAAGTGAAAGGCTGGAAACAAATCTATCAAGCAAATGGCCCCCATAAGCAGGCTGGAGTTGCAATCCTAGTATCAGACAAAATTGACTTCAAATTAAAAAAGGTAAGAAGAGACAAAGATGGTTACTACATACTAGTAAAAGGATCTCTCCAACAGGAAGAAATAACCATTCTAAATATCTACACGCCAAATGCAGGAGCACCCAACTTCATCAAACAAACACTACTGGCTCTAAAAACATTCATAGACCCAAACACAATGATAGTGGGGGACTTTAACACTCCACTATCACCTCTGGACAGATCAACACGCCAAAACTGAACAAAGAAACCACAGAACTAAACAATTGCATAGACCAACTAGACTTAATCGACATCTACAGAATATTCCACCCAGCAAGGACAGAATACACATTCTTTTCGGCAGCACACGGAACATTCTCCAAAATAGATCACATCTTAGGGCACAAAGAAAATCTGTACAAATTCAGAAGTATCAAAATCATTCCCTGCATTCTTCCAGACCACAATGGAATAAAATTAGAGCTCAACTCATTCAGCCACCACAGAAAATCCCACAATTCATGGAGACTAAAGAACAGACTGCTGAACCATCAGTGGATCATTGAAGAAATTAAAACAGAAATTCAAATGTTTATGGACTTCAACCAAGTTGAGGGCACAAAGTACCAGCTCCTTTGGGACACAGCAAAGGCAGTACTCAGAGGAAAATTTATATCTCTGAGTACATACATCAACAAACTGGAGAAACAGCAACTCAGTAATTTAAGGAAGCACCTTAATTTTCTGGAGAGAGAACAGCAAGCCAAACCCCAAGTCAATAGACGGAAGCAAATAATTAAAATCAAATCAGAATTAAATCAATTAGAGACGAAAAAAACCATCGAAAGAATCAACAAAACAAAGAGTTGGTTCTTTGAAAAAATCAACAAGATAGACAGACCCCTGGCAAACCTGACCAAAGAACGAAGGCAGCACACTCAAATAAACAAGATAAGAGATGAAACAGGTAGCATCACCACAGAAATAACCGAAATTCAGAAAATAATAAGGGACTATTTTGCAAACCTTTATGCCAACAAATTCGAGAACTTGGAAGAAATGGATGATTTCCTAGAAAAAATTGATACCCCCCAACTCAACTATGAAGACTTAAACCTTCTAAACAGACCCATATCCAGTATTGAAATAGAAACAGCAATAAATGATCTCCCATCCAAGAAAAGCCCAGGTCCAGATGGATTCACCGCAGAATTCTACAAGGCCTTCAAAACAGAACTCACTCCAATATTTCTCAAACTCTTCAATGAAATTGAAAGAGAACGTTCACTGCCAGACTCATTTTATGAAGCCAGTATAACCCTCATCCCAAAACCAGGCAGAGACTCATCACGGAAAGAGGACTACAGACCAATCTCCCTGATGAACATAGATGCAAAAATTCTCAACAAAATTCTGGCCAATCGACTTCAACAGGTCATCAAAAAAATCATACACCACGATCAAACTGGATTCATCCCAGGGATGCAAAGCTGGTTTAATATACGCAAGTCAATTAATGTAATCCACCACATCAACCGGAGCAAGGTAAAGAACCACATGGTTTTATCGCTGGATGCGGAAAAAGCGTTCGATAAAATCCAGCACCCATTTATGCTAAAAGCCCTGGAAAAACTGTGATTCCAGGGAACATTCCTGAATATAATCAACGCAGTTTATGACAAACCAACAGCAAGCATAACTCTAAATGGTGAAAAACTAAAGCCATTCCCTTTAAATCAGGAACAAGGCAGGGATGTCCACTCTCTCCACTGCTCTTCAACATAGTACTAGAATTCCTAGCCAGAGCAATTAGGCAAGAAGAGAATATAAAGGGGATCCAAATAGGAAAAGATGAAGTTAAACTGTCTCTCTTCGCAGATGACATGATCCTATACCTAAAGAATCCCATAGACTCTACCCCCAAGCTACTAGAGCTGATACAAAACTTTGGCAAAGTTGCAGGATATAAAATAAACCTTCAAAAATCAACGGCCTTTCTCTATGCTAACAACCCGAAGACCGAGGCTGAAGTCAGGAAAGCAACTCTTTTTGCAATAGCCCCCCAAAATACAAAATACCTACGAATAACCTTAACCAAAGAAGTGAAAGACCTCTTTGAAGAGAACTTTAAAAGCTTGAAAAATGAAATTAAGTCAGAACTAAGAAAATGGAAAAACCTCCCATGCTCCTGGATTGGGAGGATTAATGTAATCAAAATGGCAATATAGCCAAAGGCTATCTACAAATTCAATGCAATACCCATTAATATCCCAACACCATTCTTTAATGAAATAGAGGAAGCAATCCAGAAATTCATATGGAACAATAAAAGACCTAGAATAGCAAAAACACTCCTAAGCAGAAAGAACAGTGCTGGAGGAATTATAAAGCTATAGTAATAAAAACAGCTTGGTATTGGCACCGGAACAGGCCTGAAGACCAATGGAACAGAATTGAAGACCCAGAATTAAACCCACAGAACTATGCCTACTTAATCTTTGATAAAGGAGCTAAAACAATAGTATGGAAGAAAGATAGCCTCTTTAACAAGTGGTGCTGGCAAAACTGGCTCAACACATGCAACAAACTAATACTAGATCCTTATATATCACCCTGCACCAAAATCAATTCCAAATGGATTAAAGACCTTGAAATCAAAACAGGCACCCTGAAGACACTAAAGGAAGGAGTAGGAGAAACACTTGGGCTCCTTGGCACAGGACAGAACTTCCTTAACAAAGACCCTGAAAGGCTACAAATCAAAGAAAGTTTGGACAAATGGGACTGCATCAAACTCCAGAGCTTCTGCACGGCAAAGGACATAGCTCTCAAGATAAACAGAAAGCCCACAGACTGGGAGAAAATCTTTACCGGACATTCAACAGACAAAGGCCTCATCTCTAAAATATATGCAGAACTAAAAAAATTACCTTCTTCCAAAACAAAACTGCAAAGAACCAATAGCCCCCTCATCAAGTGGGCTAAAGACTTACAAAGAAACTTCTCTGATGAGGAAATGAGAATGGCCAATAGTCATATGAAAAAATGCTCTACATCACTGGCCATAAAGGAAATGCAAATCAAAACAACATTGAGATTCCATCTCACCCCAGCAAGAATGTCATATTTCAAGAAAACTAATAATAACAATTGTTGGAGGGGATGTGGCCAAAAGGGAACCCTACTTCATTGTTGGTGGGAATGTAAACTGGTTCAGCCACTCTGGCAAGCAGTATGGAGATTCCTCAGAAGGCTCAATATAGAACTCCCCTATGACCCAGCAGCCCCACTGTTGGGTATCTATCCAAAAGCCCACAAACAAAATCACAGTAATGCCACCAGCACAACAATGTTCATCGCAGCACAATTTGTCACAGCGAGAAGCTGGAACCAACCCAGATGCCCCTCCATAGATGAATGGATCAGGAAAATGTGGTACATTTACACAATGGAATTTTATGCCTCTATCAGAAAGAATGACATTGTTCCATTTGTAAGGAAATGGAAGGACTTGGAAAAAGTTATACTAAGTGAAGTGAGTCAGACCCAAAGACACATGGACTCTATGGCCTCCCTTATTGGGAACAATTAGTACAGGTTTAAGCAAGCCATAGCAGAGCATCACAAGGCCCAATAGCTATACCCTTAGAAACACATAAGATGATGCTAAATGAAATGAACTCCATCTTATGGAAACAAGTGATATATCACAGTTGTAACTACTTTCAACGTCCTATGTGTATGTGTGGTTTCTATTATTGATAATGTTTTGTATCACCTTCCTATGTTTGTACCTACACTATCTCTGTAATCTTATCTGAGTATATTGGAAACCGTGTTTACTGGTATTGGAAGTAGGAAATTCAAAGGGAATACCAAATTCTAGAGACACAGGGTAAAAAAAGAGAAATAACTACAAAAGCAATACTTGCAAAACTCTTTGGTGTAAGTGAACTGAACAACTGGGGGGGGAGGGAAAAAGGGGAGGGAAGGGGCATGAGGGACAAGGCAACAAACAGTACAAGAAATGTATCCAATGCCCAACGTATGATACTGTAACCTCTCTGTACGTCAGTTTGATAATAAAAATTTGAGAAAAAAAAAAAAGAAAAGCAGTAGCTTAATAAATTAAATACTTCCTGGTATGGTTACTGTACTGGTAACTCCCTAAAAGAATCTGGATTGTGGTGAGGGAACAGAGAAAAAAGCTCATTTAGGACCTGCACTTACGAAGGGAGTAGGCAACTCTATGTAAGGGAGTATCCCTTCCGAGAATAAAAACAGCTGGAGCTTGTTAAGGTAATTACACAGGGGAAAGGATAATGTACTGGGAACTCCTCAGAAGAATCTGATTGGTGGTGAGGGAAGAGAGATAAAAGCTCATTTAGGAACGAAATGAACATGCTGTGTAGGTAGCTGTTTATCAGTAAATATCTCCACTGAGATTAAGAAAAGCAGTAGCTTAATAAATTAAGTACTTCCTGGTATGGTTACTGTACTGGTAACTCCCCAAAAGTATCTGGACTGTGGTGAGGGAACAGAGAAAAAAGCTCATTTAGGACCTGCACTTACGAAGGGGGTAGGCAGCTGTATATCAGGGATTATCCCTTCTGAGAATAAAAACAGCTGGATCTTGTTAAGGTAATTACACAGGGGAAAGTATAATGTACTGGGAACTCCTCAGAAGAATCTGATTTGTGGTGAGGGGAGAGAGATAAAAGCTCGTTTAGGAACGACATGAACATGCTGCGTAGGTAGCTGTTTATCAGTAAATGTCTCCACTGAGATTAAGAAAAGCAGTTGCTTAATAAATTAAATACTTCCTGGTATGGTTACTGTACTGGTAACTCCCCAAAAGAATCTGGATTGTGGTGAGGGAACTGAGAAAAAAGCTCATTTAAGACCTGCACTTATGAAGGGGGTAGGCAGCTGTATATCAGGGAGTAAACCTTCTGAGAATAAAAACAGCTGGAGCTTGTTCAGGTAATTACACAGGGGAAAGGATAATGTACTGGGAACTCCTCAGAAGAATCTGATTCGTGGTGAGGGGAGAGAGATAAAAGCTCATTTAGGAACGACATGAACATGCTGCGGAGGTAGCTGTTTATCAGCAAATATCTCCACTGAGATTAAGAAAAGCAGTAGCTTAATAAATTAAGTACTTCCTGGTATGGTTACTGTACTGGTAACTCCCCAAAAGAATCTGGAGTGTGGTGAGGGAACAGAGAAAAAAGCTCATTTAGGACCTCCACATACGAAGGGGGTAGGCAGCTGTATATGAGGGAGTATCCTTTCTGAGAATAAAAACATCTGGAGCTTGTTAAGGTAACTAAACAGGGGAAAGGATAATGTACTGGGAACTAATCAGAAGAATCTGATTTGTGGTGAGGGGAGAGAGATAAAAGCTCATTTAGGAACGACATGAAAATGCTGCAAAGGTAGCTGTTTACCAGTAAATATCTCCACTGAGATTAAGAAAAGCAGTAGCTTAATAAATTAAGTATTTCCTGGTATGGTTACTGTACTGGTAACTCCCCAAAAGATTCTGGATTGTGGTGAGGGAACAGAGAAAAAAGCTCATTTAGGACCTGCACTTACGAAGGGGGTAGGCAGCTGTATATCAGGGAGTATCCTTTCTGAGAATAAAAACAGCTGGAGCTTGTTAAGGTAATTACACAGGGGAAAGGATAATGTACTGGGAACTCCTCAGAAGAATCTGATTTGTGGTGAGGGGAGAGAGATAAAAGCTCATTTAGGAACGACATGAAAATGCTGCATAGGTAGCTGTTTACCAGTAAATATCTCTACTGAGATTAAGAAAAGCAGTAGACTAATAAATTAAGTACTTCCTGGTATGGTTACTGTACTGGTAACTCCCAAAAAGAATCTGGATTATGGTGAGGGAACAGAGAAAAAAGCTCATTTAGGAACTGCACTTATGATATGGGTAGGCAGCTGTATATCAGGGAGTATCCCTTCTGAGAATAAAAACAGCCTGAGCTTGATGAGGTAATTACACAGGGGAAAGGATAATGTACTGGGAACTCCTCAGAAGAATCTGATTTGTGGTGAGGGGAGAGAGATAAAAGCTCATTTAAACGACATGAACATACTGGGTTGGTAGCTGTTTATCAGTAAATATCTCCACTGAGATTTAGAAAAGCAGTAGCTTAATAAATTAAGTACTTCCTGGTATGGTTACTGTACTGGTAACTCCCCAAAAGAATCTGGATTGTGGTGAGGGAACAGAGAAAAAAAGCTCATTTAGGACCTGCACTTACGAAGGGTTAGGCAGCTGTATATCAGGGAGTATCCCTTCTGAGAATAAAAACTGCTGGAGCTTGTTAAGTTAATTACACAGGGGAAAGGATAATGTACTGGGAACTCCTCAGAAGAATCTGATTTGTGGGGAGGGGAGAGAGATAAAAGCTCATTTAGGAACGACATGAAAAGGCTGCATAGGTAGCTGTTTATCAGTAAATATCTCCACTGAGATTAAGAAAAACAGTAGCTTAATCAATTCAGTAATTCCTGGTATGGTTACCGTACTGGTAACTCCCCAAAAGAATCTGGACTGTGGTGAGGGAACAGAGAAAAAAGCTCATTTAGGACCTGCAATTACGAAGGGGGTAGGCAGCTGTATATCAGGGAGTATCCCTTCTAAGAATAAAAACAGCTCGAGCTTGTTAAGGTAATTACACAGGGGAAAGGATAATGTACTGGGAACTCCTCAGAAGAATCTGATTTGTGGTGAGGGGAGAGAGATAAAAGCTCATTGAGGAACGACATGAAAATGCTGAGTAGGTAGCTGTTAATCAGTAAATATCTCCACTGAGATTAAGAAAAGCAATAGCTTAATAAATTAAGTACTTCCTGGTATGGTTACTGTACTGGTAAATTCCCAAAAGAATCTGGATTGTGGTGAGGGAACAGAGAAAAAAGCTCATTTAGGACCTGCACTTAAGAAGGGGGTAGGCAGCTGTATATCAGGGAGTATCCCTTCTGAGAAGAAAAACAGCTGGAGCTTGTTAAGGTAATTACACAGGGGAAAGGATAATGTACTGGGAACTCCTCAGAAGAATCTGATTTGTGGTGAGGGGAGAGAGATAAAAGCTCATTTAGGAACGACATGAACATGCTGCATAGGTAGCTGTTTATCAGTAAATATCTCCATTGAGATTAAGAAAAGCAGTAGCTTAATAAATTAAGTACTTCCTGGTATGGTTACTGTACTGGTAACTCCCCAAACAATCTGCAATGTGGTGAGGGAACAGAGAAAAAAGCTCATTTAGGACCTGCACTTACGAAGGGGGTAGGCAGCTGTATATCAGGGAGTAAACCTTCTGAGAATAAAAACAGCTGCATCTTGTTAAGGTAATTACACAGTGGAAAGGATTATGTACTGGGAACTCCTCAGAAGAATCTGATTTGTGGTGAGGGGAGAGAGATAAAAGCTCATTTAGGAACGACATGAAAATGCGGCATAGGTAGCTGTTTATCAGTAAATATCTCCACTGACATTAAGAAAAGAAGTACCTTAATAAATTAAGTACTTCCTGGTATGGTTACTGTACTGGTAACTCCCCAAAAGAATCTGGATTGTGGTGAGGGAACAGAGAAAAAAGCTCATTTAGGACCTGCACTTACGAAGGGGGTAGGCAGCTGTATATCAGGGAGTAAACCTTCTGAGAATAAAAACAGCTGGAGCTTGTTAAGGTAATTACACAGTGGAAAGGATAATGTACTGGGAACTCCGCAGAAGAATCTGATTTGTGGTGAGGGGAGAGAGATAAAAGCTCATGTAGGTACGACATGAACATGCTGCGTAGGTAGCTGTTTATCAGTAAATATCTCCACTGAGATTAAGAAAAGCAGTAGCTTAATAAATTAAGTACTTCCTGGTATGGTTACTCTACTGGTAACTCCCCCAAACAATATGGATTGTGGTGAGGGAACAGAGAAAAAAGCTCATTTAGGACCTGCACTTACGAAGGGGGTAGGCAGCTGTATATCAGGGAGTATCCCTTATGAGAATAAAAACAGCTGGAGCTTGTTAAGGTAAATACACAGGAGAAAGGATAATGTACTGGGAACTCCTCAGAAGAATCTGATTTGTGGTGAGGGGAGAGAGATGAAAGCTCATTTAGGAACGACATGAACATTCTGCGTAGGTAGCTTTTTATCAGTAAATATCTCCACTGAGATTAAGAAAAGCAGTAGCTTAATAAATTAAGTAGTTCCTGGTATGGTTACTGTACTGGTAACTCCCCAAAAGAATCTGGATTGTGGTGCGGGAACAGAGAAAAAAGCTCATTTAGGACCTGCACTTACGAAGGGGGTAGGCAGCTGTATATCAGGGAGTAAACCTTCTGAGAATAAAAACAGCTGGAGCTTGTTAAGGTAATTACACAGGGGAAAGGATAATGTACTGGTAACTCCACAAAAGAATCTGGATTGTGGTGAGGGAACAGAGAAAAAAGCTCATTTAGGACCTACACTAACGAAGTGGGTAGGCAGCTGTATATCAGGGAGTAAACGTTCTGAGAATAAAAACAGCTGGAGCTTGTTAAGGTAATTACACAGGGGAAAAGATAATGTACTGGGAACTCCTCAGAAGAATCGGATTTGTGGTGAGGGGAGAGAGATAAAAGCTCATTTAGGAACGACATAAACATGCTGCGTAGGTAGCTGTTTATCAGTAAATATCTCCACTGAAATTCAGAAAAGCAGTAGCTTAATAAATTAAGTACTTCCTGGTAGGGTTGCTGTACTGGTAACTCCCCCAAAGAATCTGGATTGTGGTGAGGGAACAGAGAAAAAAGCTCATTTAGGAGCTGCACTTACGAAGGGGGTAGGCAGCTGTATATCAGGGAGTATCCCCTCTGAGAATAAAAACAGGTGGAGCTTGTTAAGGTAAATACACAGTGGAAAGGATAATGTACTGGGAACTCCTCAGAAGAATCTGATGTGTGGTGAGGGGAGAGAGATAAAAGCTCATTTAGGAACGACATGAACATGCTTCATATGTAGCTGTTTATCAGGATATATCTCCACTGAGATTAAGAAAAGCAGTAGCTTAATAAATTAAGTACTTCCTGGTATGGTTACTGTACTGGTAACTCGCCAGAAGAATCTGGATTGTGGTGAGGGAACAGAGAAAAAAGCTCTTGTAGGAACTGCACTTACGAAGGGGGTAGGCAGCTGTATATCAGGGAGTATCCCTTCTGAGAATAAAAACAGCTGGAGCTTGTTAAGATAATTACACAGGGGAAAGGATAATGTACTGGGAACTCCTCAGAAGCATCTGATTTGGGGTGTTGGGAGAGAGATAAAAGCTCATTTAGGAACGACATGAAAATGCTGCATAGGTAGCTGTTTATCAGTAAATATCTCCACTGAGATTAACAAAAACAGTAGCTTAATAAATTAAGTACTTCCTTGTATGGTTACTTTACGGGTAACTCCCAAAAAGAATCTGGATTGTGATGAGGGAACAGAGAAAAAAGCTCATTTAGGACCTGCACTTACGAAGGGGGTAGACCGCTGTAAATCATGGAGTAAACCTTCTGAGAATAAAAACAGCTGGAGCTTGTTAAGGTAATTACACAGGGGAAAGGATAATGTACTGGGAACTCCTCAGAAGAATCTGATTTGTGGTGAGGGGAGAGAGATCAAAGCTCATTTAGGAACGACATGAAAATGCTGCATAGGTAGCTGTTTATCAGTAAATCTCTGCACTGAGAATAAGAAAAGCAGTAGCTTAAGAAATTAAGTACTTCCTGGTATGGTTAATGTACTGGTAACTCCCCAAAAGAATCTGGATTGTGGTGCGGGAACAGAGAAAAAAGCTCATTTAGGACCTGCACTTACGAAGGGGTAGGCAGCTGTATAACAGGGAGTAAACCTTCTGAGAATAAAAACAGCTGGAGCTTGTTAAGGTAATTACACAGGGGAAAGGATAATGTACTGGGAACTCCTCAGAAGAATCTGAATTGTGGTGAGGGGAGAGAGATAAAACCTCATTTAGGAACGACATGAACATGCTGCGTAGGTAGCTGTTTATCAGTAAATATCTCCACTGAGATTAAGAAAAGCAGTAGCTTAATAAATTAAGGACTTCCTGGTATGGTTACTGTACTGGTAACTCGCCAGAAGAATCTGGATTGTGGTTAGGGAACGGAGAAAAAATCTCTTGTAGGACCTGCACTTAAGAAGGGGTTAGGCAGCTGGATATCAGGGATTAAACCTTCTGAGATTAAATACAGCTAGAGCTTGTTAAGGTAATTACACAGGGGAAAGGATAATGTACTGGGAATTCCTCAGAAGAATCTGATTCGTTGTGAGGGGAGAGAGATAAAATCTCATTTAGGAACGCCATGAACATGCTGTGTAGGTAGCTGTTTATCAGTAAATATCTCCACTGAGATTAAGATAAGCAGTAGCTTAATAAATTAAATACTTCCTGGTATGGTTACTGTACTAGTAACTCCTCAAAAGAATCTGGATTATGGTGCGGGAACAGAGAAAAAAGCTCATTTAGGACCTGCACTTACGAAGGGGGTTGGCAGCTGTATATCAGGGAGTATCCCTTCTGAGAATAAAAACAGCTGGAGCTTGTTAAGATAATTACACAGGGGAAAGGATAATGTACTGGGAACTCCTCAGAAGAATCTGATTTGGGGTGAGGGGAGAGAGATAAAAGCTCATTTAGGAACGACATGAAAATGCTGCATAGGTAGTTGTTTATCAGTAAATATCTCCACTGAGATTAAGAAAAACAGTAGCTTAATAAATTAAGTACTTCCTTGTATGGTTACTTTACTGGTAACTCCCCAAAAGAATCTGGATTGTGGTGAGGGAACAGAGAAAAAAGCTCATTTAGGACCTGCACTTACGAAGGGGTTAGACCGCTGTAAATCATGGAGTAAACCTTCTGAGAATAAAAACAGCTGGAGCTTGTTAAGGTAATTACACAGTGGAAAGGATAATGTACTGGGAACTCCTCAGAAGAATCTGATTGATGGTGAGGGGAGAGAGATAAAAGCTCATTTAGGAACGACATGAACATGCTTCATATGTAGCTGTTTATCAGGATATATCTCCACTGAGATTAAGAAAAGCAGTAGCTTAATAAATTAAGTACTTCCTGGTATGGTTACTGTACTGGTAACTCGCCAGAAGAATCTGGATTGTGGTGAGGGAACAGAGAAAAAAGCTCTTGTAGGAACTGCACTTAAGGAGGGGTTAGGCAGCTGGATATCAGGGATTAAACCTTCTGAGAATAAATACAGCTAGAGCTTGTTAAGGTAATTACACAGGGGAAAGGATAATGTACTGGGAACTCCTCAGACGAATCTGATTTGTTGTGAGGGGAGAGAGATAAAATCTCATTTAGGAACGCCATGAACATGCTGTGAAAGTAGCTGTTTATTAGTAAATATCTCAACTGAGATTAAGATAAGCAGTAGCTTAATAAATTAAGTACTTCCTGGTATGGATACTGTACTAGTAACTCCTCAAAAGAATCTGGATTATGGTGCGGAAACAGAGAAAAAAGCTCATTTAGGACCTGCACTTACGAAGGGGGTAGGCAGCTGTATATCAGGGAGTATCCCTTCTGAGAATAAAAACAGCTGGAGATTGTTAAGATAATTACACAGGGGAAAGGATAATGTACTCGGAACTCCTCAGAAGCATCTGATTTGGGGTGTGGGGAGAGAGATAAAAGCTCATAAAGGAACGACATGAAAATGCTGCATAGGTAGCTGTTTATCAGTAAATATCTCCACTGAGATTAAGAAAAACAGTAGCTTAATAAATTAAGTACTTCCTTGTATGGTTACTTTACTGGTAACTCCCAAAAAGAATCTGGATTGTGGTGAGGGAACAGAGAAAAAAGCTCATTTAGGACCTGCACTTACGAAGGGGGTAGACCGCTGGAAATCATGGAGTAAACCTTCTGAGAATAAAAACAGCTGGAGCTTGTTAAGGTAATTACACAGGGGAAAGGATAATGTACTGGGAACTCCTCAGAAGAATCTGATTTGTGGTGAGGGGAGAGAGATCAATGCTCATTTAGGAACGACATGAACATGCTGCATAGGTAGCTGTTTATCAGTAAATATCTCCACTGAGATTAAGAAAAGCAGTAGCTTATTAAATTAAGTACTTCCTGGAATGGTAGTGTACTGGTAACTCCCCAAAAGAATCTGGATTGTGGTGAGGGAACAGAGAAAAAAGCTCATTTAGGACCTGCACTTACGAAGGGGGTAGGCAGCTGTATATCAGGGAGTAAACCTTCTGAGAATAAAAACAGCTGGAGCTTGTTAAGTTAATTACACAGGGGAAAGGATAATGTACTGGGAACTCCTCAGAAGAATCTGATTTGTGGTGAGGGGAGAGAGATAAAAGCTCATTTAGGAACGACATGAAAATGCTGCATAGGTAGCTGTTTATCAGTAAATCTCTCCACTGAGAATAAGAAAAGCAGTAGCTTAATAAATTAAGTACTTCCTGGTATGGTTAATGTACTAATAACTCCCCAAAAGAATCTGGATTGTGGAGCGGGAACAGAGAAAAAAGCTCATTTAGGACCTGCACTTACGAAGGGGGTAGGCAGCTGTATATCAGGGAGTATCCCTTCTGAGAATAAAAACAGCTGGAGCTTGTTAAGATAATTACACAGGGGAAAGGATAATGTACTGGGAACTCCTCAGGAGCATCTGATTTGGGGTGAGGGGAGAGAGATAAAAGCTCATTTAGGAACGACATGAAAATGCTGCATAGGTAGTTGTTTATCAGTAAATATCTCCACTGAGATTAAGAAAAACAGTAGCTTAATAAATTAAGTACTTCCTTGTATGGTTACTTTACTGGTAACTCCCCAAAAGAATCTGGATTGTGGTGAGGGAACAGAGAAAAAAGCTCATTTAGGACCTGCACTTACGAAGGGGTTAGACCGCTGTAAATCATGGAGTAAACCTTCTGAGAATAAAAACAGCTGGAGCTTGTTAAGGTAATTACACAGTGGAAAGGATAATGTACTGGGAACTCCTCAGAAGAATCTGATTTGTGGTGAGGGGAGAGAGATCAAAGCTCATTTAGGAACGACATGAACATGCTGCATAGGTAGCTGTTTATCAGTAAATATCTCCACTCAGATTAAGAAAAGCAGTAGCTTATTAAATTAAGTACTTCCTGGAATGGTTAGTGTACTGGTAACTCCCCAAAAGAATCTGGATTGTGGTAAGGGAACAGAGAAAAAATCTCATTTAGGACCTGCACTTACGAAGGGGGTAGGCAGCTGTATATCAGGGAGTATCCCTTCTGAGAATAAAAACAGCTGGAGCTTGTTAAGTTAATTACACAGGGGACAGGATAATGTACTGGGAACTCCTCAGAAGAATCTGATTTGTGGTGAGGCGAGAGAGATAAAAGCTCATTTAGGAACGACATGAAAATGCTGCATAGGTAGCTGTTTATCAGTAAATCTCTGCACTGAGAATAAGAAAAGCAGTAGCTTAATAAATTAAGTACTTCCTGGTATGGTTAATGTACTGGTAACTCCCCAAAAGAATCTGGATTGTGGTGCGGGAACAGAGAAAAAAGCTCATTTAGGACCTGCACTTACGAAGGGGGTAGGCAGCTGTATAACAGGGAGTAAACCTTCTGAGAATAAAAACAGCTGGAGCTTGTTAAGGTAATTACACAGGGGAAAGGATAATGTACTGGGAACTCCTCAGAAGAATCTGATTGTGGTGAGGGGAGAGAGATAAAACCTCATTTAGGAACGACATGAACATGCTGCGTAGGTAGCTGTTTATCAGTAAATATCTCCACTGAGATTAAGAAAAGCAGTAGCTTAATAAATTAAGGACTTCCTGGTATGGTTACTGTACTGGTAACTCCCAGAAGAATCTGGATTGTGGTGAGGGAACGGAGAAAAAAGCTCTTTAGGACCTGCACTTAGAAGGGGTTAGGCAGCTGATATCAGGGATTAAACCTTCTGAGATTAAAACAGCTAGAGCTTGTTAAGGTAATTACACAGGGGAAAGGATAATGTACTGGGAACTCCTCAGAAGCCTCTGATTTGGGGTGAGGAGAGAGAGATAAAAGCTCATTTAGGAACGACATGAAAATGCTGCATAGGTAGTTGTTTATCAGTAAATATCTCCACTGAGATTAAGAAAAACAGTAGCTTAATAAATTAAGTACTTCCTTGTATGGTTACTTTACTGGTAACTCCCCAAAAGAATCTGGATTGTGGTGAGGGAACAGAGAAAAAAGCTCATTTAGGACCTGCACTTACGAAGGGGTTAGACCGCTGTAAATCATGGAGTAAACCTTCTGAGAATAAAAACAGCTGGAGCTTGTTAAGGTAATTACACAGTGGAAAGGATAATGTACTGGGAACTCTTCAGAAGAATCTGATTGATGGTGAGGGGAGAGAGATAAAAGCTCATTTAGGAACGACATGAACATGCTTCATATGTAGCTGTTTATCAGGATATATCTCCACTGAGATTAAGAAAAGCAGTAGCTTAATAAATTAAGTACTTCCTGGTATGGTTACTGTACTGGTAACTCGCCAGAAGAATCTGGATTGTGGTGAGGGAACAGAGAAAAAAGCTCTTGTAGGAACTGCACTTAAGGAGGGGTTAGGCAGCTGGATATCAGGGATTAAACCTTCTGAGAATAAATACAGCTAGAGCTTGTTAAGGTAATTACACAGGGGAAAGGATAATGTACTGGGAACTCCTCAGACGAATCTGATTTGTTGTGAGGGGAGAGAGATAAAATCTCATTTAGGAACGCCATGAACATGCTGTGAAAGTAGCTGTTTATTAGTAAATATCTCAACTGAGATTAAGATAAGCAGTAGCTTAATAAATTAAGTACTTCCTGGTATGGTTACTGTACTAGTAACTCCTCAAAAGAATCTGGATTATGGTGCGGGAACAGAGAAAAAAGCTCATTTAGGACCTGCACTTACGAAGGGGGTAGGCAGCTGTATATCAGGGAGTATCCCTTCTGAGAATAAAAACAGCTGGAGATTGTTAAGATAATTACACAGGGGAAAGGATAATGTACTCGGAACTCCTCAGAAGCATCTGATTTGGGGTGTGGGGAGAGAGATAAAAGCTCATTTAGGAACGACATGAAAATGCTGCATAGGTAGCTGTTTATCAGTAAATATCTCCACTGAGATTAAGAAAAACAGTAGCTTAATAAATTAAGTACTTCCTTGTATGGTTACTTTACTGGTAACTCCCAAAAAGAATCTGGATTGTGGTGAGGGAACAGAGAAAAAAGCTCATTTAGGACCTGCACTTACGAAGGGGGTAGACCGCTGTAAATCATGGAGTAAACCTTCTGAGAATAAAAACAGCTGGAGCTTGTTAAGGTAATTACACAGGGGAAAGGATAATGTACTGGGAACTCCTCAGAAGAATCTGATTTGTGGTGAGGGGAGAGAGATCAAAGCTCATTTAGGAACGACATGAACATGCTGCATAGGTAGCTGTTTATCAGTAAATATCTCCACTGAGATTAAGAAAAGCAGTAGCTTATTAAATTAAGTACTTCCTGGAATGGTAGTGTACTGGTAACTCCCCAAAAGAATCTGGATTGTGGTGAGGGAACAGAGAAAAAAGCTCATTTAGGACCTGCACTTACGAAGGGGGTAGGCAGCTGTATATCAGGGAGTAAACATTCTGAGAATAAAAACAGCTGGAGCTTGTTAAGTTAATTACACAGGGGAAAGGATAATGTACTGGGAACTCCTCAGAAGAATCTGATTTGTGGTGAGGGGAGAGAGATAAAAGCTCATTTAGGAACGACATGAACATGCTGCATAGGTAGCTGTTTATCAGTAAATATCTCCACTGAGATAAGAAAAGCAGTAGCTTAATAAATTAAGTACTTCCTGGTATGGTTACTGTACTAGTAACTCCCAAAAGAATCTGGATTGTGGTGCGGGAACAGAGAAAAAAGCTCATTTAGGACCTGCACTTACGAAGGGGGTAGGCAGCTGTATATCAGGGAGGATCCCTTCTGAGAATAAAAACAGCTGGAGCTTGTTAAGATAATTACACAGGGGAAAGGATAATGTACTGGGAACTCCTCAGAAGCATCTGATTTGGGGTGAGGGGAGAGAGATAAAAGCTCATTTAGGAACGACATGAAAATGCTGCATAGGTAGCTGTTTATCAGTAAATATCTCCACTGAGATTAAGAAAAACAGTAGCTTAATAAATTAAGTACTTCCTTGTATGGTTACTTTACTGGTAACTCCCCAAAAGAATCTGGATTGTGGTGAGGGAACAGAGAAAAAAGCTCATTTAGGACCTGCACTTACGAAGGGGTTAGACCAGCTGTAAATCATGGAGTAAACCTTCTGAGAATAAAAACAGCTGGAGCTTGTTAAGGTAATTACACAGGGGAAAGGATAATGTACTGGGAACTCCTCAGAAGAATCTGATTTGTGGTGAGGGGAGAGAGATCAAAGCTCATTTAGGAACGACATGAACATGCTGCATAGGTAGCTGTTTATCAGTAAATATCTCCACTGAGATTAAGAAAAGCAGTAGCTTATTAAATTAAGTACTTCCTGGAATGGTTAGTGTACTGGTAACTCCCAAAAGAATCTGGATTGTGGTAAGGGAACAGAGAAAAAATCTCATTTAGGACCTGCACTTACGAAGGGGGTAGGCAGCTGTATATCAGGGAGTAAACTTTCTGAGAATAAAAACAGCTGGAGCTTGTTAAGGTAATTACACAGGGGAAAGGATAATGTACTGGGAACTCCTCAGAAGAATCTGATTTGTGGTGAGGGGAGAGAGATAAAAGCTCATTTAGGAACGACATGAACATGCTGCGTAGGTAGCTGTTTATCAGTAAATATCTCCACTGAGTTAAGAAAAGCAGTAGCTTAATAAATTAAGTACTTCCTGGTATGGTTACTGTACTGGTAACTCCCCAAAGAATCTGGATTGTGGTGAGGGAACAGAGAAAAAAGCTCATTTAGGACCTGCACTTACGAAGGGGGTAGGCAGCTGTATATCAGGGAGTATCCCTTCTGAGAATAAAAACAGCTGGAGCTTGTTAAGGTAATTACACAGGGGAAAGGATAATGTACTGGGAACTCCTCAGAAGAATCTGATTGTGGTGAGGGGAGAGAGATAAAAGCTCATTTAGGAACGACATGAAAATGCTGCATAGGTAGCTGTTTATCAGTAAATATCTCCACTGAGATTAAGAAAAGCAGTAGCTTAATAAATTAAGTACTTCCTGGTATGGTTACTGTACTGGTAACTCTCCCAAAAGAATCTGGATTGTGGTGAGGGAACAGAGAAAAAGCTCATTTAGGACCTGCACTTACGAAGGGGGTAGGCAGCTGTATATCAGGGAGTAAACCTTCTGAGAATAAAAACATCTGGAGCTTGTTAAGGTAATTACACAGGGGAAAGGATAATGTACTGGGAACTCCTCAGAAGAATCTGATTTGTGGTGAGGGGAGAGAGATAAAAGCTCATTTAGGAACGACATGAACATGCTGCATAGGTAGCTGTTTATCAGTAAATATCTCCACTGAGATTAAGAAATGCAGTAGCTTAATAAATTAAGTACTTCCTGGTATGGTTACTGTACTGGTAACTCCCCAAAAGAATCTGGATTGTGGTGAGGGAACAGAGAAAAAAGCTCATTTAAGACCTGCACTTACGAAGGGGGTAGGCAGCTGTATATCAGGGAGTATCCTTTCTGAGAATAAAAACAGCTGTAGCTTGTTAAGGTAATTACACAGGGGAAAGGATAATGTACTGGGAACTCCTCAGAAGAATCTGATTTGTGGTGAGGGGAGAGAGATAAAAGCACATTTAGGAACGACATGAAAATGCTGCATAGGTAGCTGTTTATCAGTACATATCTCCACTGAGATTAAGAAAAGCAGTAGCTTAATAAATTAAGTACTTCCTGGTATGGTTACTGTACTGGTAACTCCCCAAAATAATCTGGATTGTAGTGAGGGAAAAGAGAATAAAGCTCATTTAGGACCTGCACTTACGAAGGGGGTAGGCAGCTGTATATCAGGGAGTATCCCTTCTGAGAATAAAAACAGCTGTAGCTTGTTAAGGTAATTACACAGAGGAAAGGATAATGTACTGGGAACTCCTCAGAAGAATCTGATTTGTGGTGAGGGGAGAGAGATAAAAGCACATTTAGGAACGACATGAAAATGCTGCATAGGTAGCTGTTTATCAGTAAATATCTCCACTGAGATTAAGAAAAGCAGTAGCTTAATAAATTAAGTACTTCCTGGTATGGTTACTGTACTGGTGACTCCCCAAAAGAATCTGGATTGTGGTGAGGGAACAGAGAAAAAAGCTCCTTTAGGACCTGCACTTACGAAGGGGGTAGGCAGCTGTATATCAGGGAGTAAACTTTATGAGAATAAAACCAGCTGGAGCTTGTTAAGGTAATTAGACCGGGGAAAGGATAATGTACTGGGAACTCCTCAGAAGAATCTGATTTGTGGTGAGGGGAGAGAGATAAAAGCTCATTTAGGAACGACATGAACATGCTGCGTAGGTAGCTGTTTATCAGTAAATATCTCCACTGAGGTTAAGAAAAGCATTAGCTTAATAAATTCAGTACTTCCTGGTATGGTTACTGTACTGGTGACTCCCCAAAAGAATCTGGATTGTGGTGAGGGAACAGAGAAAAAAGCTCATTTAGGACCTGCACTTTCGAAGGGCGTAGGCAGCTGTATATCAGGGAGTATACCTTCTGAGAATAAAAACAGCTGGAGCTTGTTAAGGTAATTACACAGGGGAAAGGATAATGCACTGGGAACTCCTCAGAAGAATCTGATTTGTGGTGAGGGTAGAGAGATAAAAGCTAATTTAGGAACGACATGAAAATGTTGCATAGGTAGCTGTTTTTCAGTAAATATCTCCACTGAGATTAAGAAAAGAAGTTGCTTAATAAATAAGTACTTCCTGGTATGGTTACTGTACTGGTAACTCCCCAAAAGAATCTGGATTGTGGTGAGGGAACAGAGAAAAAAGCTCATGTAGGACCTGCACTTACGAAGGGGGTAGGCAGCTGTATATCAGGGAGTAAACCTGGTGAGAATAAAAACAGCTGGATCTTGTTAAGGTAATTACACAGGGGAAAGGATAATGTACTGGGAACTCCTCAGAAGAATCTGATTTGTGGTGAGGGGAGAGAGATAAAAGCTCATTTAGGAACGACATGAACATGCTGCGTAGGTAGCTGTTTATCAGTAAATATCTCCACTGAGATTAAGAAAAGCAGTAGCTTAATAAATTAAGTACTTCCTGGTATGGTTACTGTACTGGTAACTCCCCAAAAGAATCTGGATTGTGGTGAGGGAACAGAGAAAAAATCTCATTTAGGAACTGCACTAACGAAGGGGTAGGCATCTGTATATCAGAGAGTATCCCTTCTGAGAATAAAAACAGCTGGAGCTTGTTAAGGTAATTACACAGGGGAAAGGATAAGGTACTGGGAACTCCTCAGAAGAATGTGATTTGTGGTGAGGGGTGAGAGATAAAAGCTCATTTAGGAACGACATGAACATGCTGCGTAGGTAGCTGTTTATCAGTAAATATCTCCACTGAGATTAAGAAAGGCAGTAGCTTAATAAATTAAGTACTTCCTGGTATGGTTACTGTACTGGTAACTCCCCAAAAGAATCGGATTGTGGTGAGGGAACAGAGAAAAAAGCCCATTTAGGACCTGCAATTACGGAGGGGGTAGGCAGCTGTATATCAGGTAGTAAACCTTCTGCGAATAAAAACAGTTGGAGCTGGTTAAGGTAATTACACAGGGGAAAGGATAATGTACTGGGAACTCCTCAGAAGAATCTGATTGTGGTGAGGGGAGAGAGATAAAAGCTCATTTAGGAACGACATGAACATGCTGCATAGGTAGCTGTTTATCAGTAAATATCTCCACTGAGATTAAGAAAAGCAGTAGCTTAATAAATTAAGTACTTCCTGGTATGGTTACTGTACTGGTAACTCCCCAAAAGAATCTGGATTGTGGTGAGGGAACAGAGAAAAAAGCTCATTTAGGACCTGCACTTACGAAGGGGTTAGACAGCTGTATATCAGGGAGTAAAGCTTCTGAGAATAAAAACAGCAGGAGATTGTTAAGGTAATTACACAGGGGAAAGGATAATGTACTGGGAACTCCTCAGAAGAATCTGATTTGTGGTGAGGGGAGAGAGATAAAAGCTCATTTAGGAACGACATGAACATGCAGCATAGGTAGCTGTTTATCAGTAAATATCTCCACTGAGATTAAGAAAAGCAGTAGCTTAATAAATTAAGTACTTCCTGGTATGGTTACTGTACTGGTAACTCCCCAAAAGAATCTGGATTCTGGTGAGGGAACAGAGAAAAAAGCTCATTAAGGACCTGCACTTACAAAGGGGGTAGGTAGCTGTATATCGGGGAGTAAACCTTCTGAGTATAAAAACAGCCTGAGCTTCTTAAGGTAATTACACAGGGGAATGGATAATGTACTGGGAACTCCTCAGAAGAATCTGATTTGTGGTGAGGGGAGAGAGATAAAAGCTCATTTAGGAACGACATGAACATGCTGCGTAGGTAGCTGTTTATCAGTAAATATCTCCACTGAGATTAAGAAAAGCAGTAGCTTAATAAATGAAGTATTTCCTGGAATGGTTACTGTACTGGTAACTCTCCAAAAGAATCTGTATGGTGGTGTGGGAAGAGAGAAAAAAGCTCATTTAGGACGTGCACTTACGAAGGGGGTAGGCACCTGTATATCAGGGAGTGAACCTTCTGAGAATAAAAACAGCCTGAGCTTGTTAAGGTAATTACACAGGGGAAAGGATAATGTACTGGGAACTCCTCAGAAGAATCTGATTTGTGGTGAGGGGAGAGAGATTAAAGCTCATTTAGGAACGACATGAACATGCTGCATAGGTAGCTGTTTATCAGTAAATATCTCCACTGAGATTAAGAAAAGCAGTAGCTTAATAAATTAAGTACTTCCTGGTATGGTTACTGTACTTTTAACTCCCCAAAAGAATCTGGATTGTGGTGAGGGAACATACAAAAATGCTCATTTAGGACCTGCACTTACGAAGGGTTAGGCAGCTGTATATCAGGGAGTAAACCTTCTGAGTATAAAAACAGCCTGAGCTTCTTAAGGGAATTACACAGGGGAAAGGATAATGTACTGGGAACTCCTCAGAAGAATCTGATTTGTGGTGAGGGGAGAGAGATAAAAGCTCATTTAGGAACGACATGAACATGCTGCGTAGGTAGCTGTTTGTCAGTAAATATCTCCACTGAGATTAAGTAAAGCAGTAGCTTAATAATTTAAGAACTTCCTGGTATGGTTACTGTATTGCTAACTCCCCAAATGAATCTGGATTGTGGTGAGGGAACAGAGAAAAAAGCTCATTTAGGACCTGCACTTACAAAGGGTGTAGGCAGCTGTATATCAGGGAGTATCCCTTCTGAGAATAAAAACAGCTGGAGCTTGTTAAGGTAATTACACAGGGGAAAGGATAATGTACTGGAACTCCTCAGAAGAATCTGATTTGTGGTGAGGGGAGAGAGATAAAAGCTCATTTAAGAACGACAAGAACATGCTGCGTAGGTAGCTGTTTATCAGTAAATATCTCCACTGAGATTAAGAAAAGCAGTAGCTTAATAAATTAAGTACTTCCTGGTATGGTTACTGTACTGGTAACTCCCCAAAAGAATCTGGATTGTGGTGAGGGAACAGAGAAAAAATCTCATTTAGGAACTGCACTAACGAAGGGGTAGGCATCTGTATATCAGGGAGTATCCCTTCTGAGAATAAAAACAGCTGGAGCATGTTAAGGTAATTACACAGGGGAAAGGATAATGTACTGGGAACTCCTCAGAAGAATCTGATTTGTGGTGAGGGGTGAGAGATAAAAGCTCATTTAGGAACGATATGAACATGCTGCGTAGGTAGCTGTTTATCAGTAAATATCTCCACTGAGATTAAGAAAAGCAGTAGCTTAATAAATTAGGTACTTCCTGGTATGGTTACTGTACTTTTAACTCCCCAAAAGAATCTGGATTGTGGTGAGGGAACATACAAAAAAGCTCATTTAGGACCTGCACTTACGAAGGGTTAGGCAGCTGTATATCTGGGAGTAAACCTTCTGAGTATAAAAACAGCCTGAGCTTCTTAAGGAATTACACAGGGGAAAGGATAATGTACTGGGAACTCCTCAGAAGAATCTGATTTGTGGTGAGGGGAGAAGATAAAAGCTCATTTAGGAACGACATGAACATGCTGCGTAGGTAGCTGTTTGTCAGTAAATATCTCCACTGAGATTAAGTAAAGCAGTAGCTTAATAATTTAAGAACTTCCTGGTATGGTTACTGTATTGCTAACTCCCAAATGAATCTGGATTGTGGTGAGGGAACAGAGAAAAAAGCTCATTTAGGACCTGCACTTACGAAGGGCGTAGGCAGCTGTATATCAGGGAGTATCCCTTCTGAGAATAAAAACAGCTGGAGCTTGTTAAGGTAATTACACAGGGGAAAGGATAATGTACTGGGAACTCCTCAGAAGAATCTGATTTGTGGTGAGGGGAGAGAGATAAAAGCTCATTTAGGAACGACATGAACATGCTGCGTAGGTAGCTGTTTATCAGTAAATATCTCCACTGAGATTAAGAAAAGCAGTAGCTTAATAAATTAAGTACTTCCTGGTATGGTTACTGTACTGGTAACTCCCCAAAAGAATCTGGATTGTGGTGAGGGAACAGAGAAAAAATCTCATTTAGGAACTGCACTAACGAAGGGGTAGGCAACTGTATTATCAGGGAGTATCCCTTCTGAGAATAAAAACAGCTGGAGCATGTTAAGGTAATTACACAGGGGAAAGGATAATGTACTGGGAACTCCTCAGAAGAATCTGATTTGTGGTGAGGGGTGAGAGATAAAAGCTCATTTAGGAACGATATGAACATGCTGCGTAGGTAGCTGTTTATCAGTAAATATCTCCACTGAGATTAAGAAAGGCAGTAGCTTAATAAATTAAGTACTTTCTGGTATGGATACTGTAGGTAACTCCCCAAAAGAATCTGGATTGTGGTGAGGGAACAGAGAAAAAAGCCCATTTAGGACCTGCAATTACGAAGGGGGTAGGCAGCTGTATATCAGGGAGTAAATCTTCTGCGAATAAAAACATCTGGAGCTTGTTAAGGTAATTACACAGGGGAAAGGATAATGTACTGGGAACTCCTCAGAAGAATCTGATTTGTGGTGAGGGGAGAGAGATAAAAGCTCATTTAGGAACGACATGAACATGCTGCATAGGTAGCTGTTTATCAGTAAATATCTCCACTGAGATTAAGAAAAGCAGTAGCTTAATAAATTAAGTACTTCCTGGTATGGTTACTGTACTGGTAACTCCCCAAAAGAATCTGGATTGTGGTGAGGGAACAGAGAAAAAAGCTCATTTAGACCTGCACTTACGAAGGGGGTAGGCAGCTGTATATCAGGGAGTATCCTTTCTGAGAATAAAAACAGCTGAGCTTGTTAAGGTAATTACACAGGGGAAAGGATAATGTACTGGGAACTCCTCAGAAGAATCTGATTTGTGGTGAGGGGAGAGAGATAAAAGCTCATTTAGGAACGACATGAAATGCTGCATAGGTAGCTGTTTATCAGTAAATATCTCCACTGAGATTAAGAAAAGCAGTAGCTTAATAAATTAAGTACTTCCTGGTATGGTTACTGTACTGGTAACTCCCCAAAATAATCTGGATTGTAGTGAGGGAACAGAGAAAAAAGCTCATTTAGGACCTGCACTTACGAAGGGGGTAGGCAGCTGTATATCAGGGAGTATCCCTTCTGAGAATAAAAACAGCTGAGCTTGTTAAGGTAATTACACAGGGAAAGGATAATGTACTGGGAACTCCTCAGAAGAATCTGATTTGTGGTGAGGGGAGAGAGATAAAAGCTCATTTAGGAACGACATGAACATGCTGCATAGGTAGCTGTTTATCAGTAAATATCTCCACTGAGATTAAGAAAAGCAGTAGCTTAATAAATTAAGTACTTCCTGGTATGGTTACTGTACTGGTAACTCCCCAAAAGAATCTGGATTGTGGTGAGGGAACAGAGAAAAAAGCTCCATTTAGGACCTGCACTTACGAAGGGGGTAGGCAGCTGTATATCAGGGAGTAAACTTTATGAGAATAAAACAGCTGGAGCTTGTTAAGGTAATTACACAGGGGAAAGGATAATGTACTGGGAACTCCTCAGAAGAATCTGATTTGTGGTGAGGGGAGAGAGATAAAAGCTCATTTAGGAACGACATGAACATGCTGCGTAGGTAGCTGTTTATCAGTAAATATCTCCACTGAGATTAAGAAAAGCAGTAGCTTAATAAATTCAGTACTTCCTGGTATGGTTACTGTACTGGTAACTCCCCAAAAGAATCTGGATTGTGGTGAGGGAACAGAGAAAAAAGCTCATTTAGGACCTGCACTTTACGAAGGGGTAGGCAGCTGTATATCAGGGAGTATACCTTCTGAGAATAAAAACAGCTGGAGCTTGTTAAGGTAATTACACAGGGGAAAGGATAATGTACTGGGAACTCCTCAGAAGAATCTGATTTGTGGTGAGGGAGAGAGATAAAAGCTAATTTAGGAACGACATGAAAATGCTGCATAGGTAGCTGTTTTCAGTAAATATCTCCACTGAGATTAAGAAAAGAAGTAGCTTAATAAATAAAGTACTTCCTGGTATGGTTACTGTACTGGTAACTCCCCAAAAGAATCTGGATTGTGGTGAGGGAACAGAGAAAAAAGCTCATGTAGGACCTGCACTTACGAAGGGGGTAGGCAGCTGTATATCAGGGAGTAAACCTGGTGAGAATAAAAACAGCTGGATCTTGTTAAGGTAATTACACAGGGGAAAGGATAATGTACTGGGAACTCCTCAGAAGAATCTGATTTGTGGTGAGGGGAGAGAGATAAAAGCTCATTTAGGAACGACATGAACATGCTGCGTAGGTAGCTGTTTATCAGTAAATATCTCCACTGAGATTAAGAAAAGCAGTAGCTTAATAAATTAAGTACTTCCTGGTATGGTTACTGTACTGGTAACTCCCCAAAAGAATCTGGATTGTGGTGAGGGAACAGAGAAAAAATCTCATTTAGGAACTGCACTAACGAAGGGGTAGGCATCTGTATATCAGAGAGTATCCCTTCTGAGAATAAAAACAGCTGGAGCTTGTTAAGGTAATTACACAGGGGAAAGGATAATGTACTGGGAACTCCTCAGAAGAATCTGATTTGTGGTGAGGGGTGAGAGATAAAAGCTCATTTAGGAACGACATGAACATGCTGCGTAGGTAGCTGTTTATCAGTAAATATCTCCACTGAGATTAAGAAAGGCAGTAGCTTAATAAATTAAGTACTTCCTGGTATGGTTACTGTACTGGTAACTCCCCAAAAGAATCGGATTGTGGTGAGGGAACAGTGAAAAAAGCCCATTTAGGACCTGCAATTACGAAGGGGGTAGGCAGCTGTATATCAGGTAGTAAACCTTCTGCGAATAAAAACAGTTGGAGCTTGGTTAAGGTAATTACACAGGGGAAAGGATAATGTACTGGGAACTCCTCAGAAGAATCTGATTTGTGGTGAGGGGAGAGAGATAAAAGCTCATTTAGGAACGACATGAACATGCTGCATAGGTAGCTGTTTATCAGTAAATATCTCCACTGAGATTAAGAAAAGCAGTAGCTTAATAAATTAAGTACTTCCTGGTATGGTTACTGTACTGGTAACTCCCCAAAAGAATCTGGATTGTGGTGAGGGAACAGAGAAAAAAGCTCATTTAGGACCTGCACTTACGAAGGGGTTAGGCAGCTGTATATCAGGGAGTAAAGCTTCTGAGAATAAAAACAGCAGGAGATTGTTAAGGTAATTACACAGGGGAAAGGATAATGTACTGGGAACTCCTCAGAAGAATCTGATTTGTGGTGAGGGGAGAGAGATAAAAGCTCATTTAGGAACGACATGAACATGCTGCATAGGTAGCTGTTTATCAGTAAATATCTCCACTGAGATTAAGAAAAGCAGTAGCTTAATAAATTAAGTACTTCCTGGTATGGTTACTGTACTGGTAACTCCCCAAAAGAATCTGGATTGTGGTGAGGGAACAGAGAAAAAAGCTCATTTAGGACCTGCACTTACAAAGGGGGTAGGTAGCTGTATATCGGGGAGTAAACCTTCTGAGTATAAAAACAGCCTGAGCTTCTTAAGGTAATTACACAGGGGAAAGGATAATGTACTGGGAACTCCTCAGAAGAATCTGATTTGTGGTGAGGGGAGAGAGATAAAAGCTCATTTAGGAACGACATGAACATGCTGCGTAGGTAGCTGTTTATCAGTAAATATCTCCACTGAGATTAAGAAAAGCAGTAGCTTAATAAATAAGTATTTCCTGGTATGGTTACTGTACTGGTAACTCCCAAAAGAATCTGGATTGTGGTGAGGGAAGAGAGAAAAAAGCTCATTTAGGACTGCACTTACGAAGGGGGTAGGCACCTGTATATCAGGGAGTGAACCTTCTGAGAATAAAAACAGCCTGAGCTTGTTAAGGTAATTACACAGGGGAAAGGATAATGTACTGGGAACTCCTCAGAAGAATCTGATTTGTGGTGAGGGGAGAGAGATAAAGCTCATTTAGGAACGACATGAACATGCTGCATAGGTAGCTGTTTATCAGTAAATATCTCCACTGAGATTAAGAAAAGCAGTAGCTTAATAAATTAAGTACTTCCTGGTATGGTTACTGTACTTTTAACTCCCCAAAAGAATCTGGATTGTGGTGAGGGAACATACAAAAATGCTCATTTAGGACCTGCACTTACGAAGGGTTAGGCAGCTGTATATCAGGGAGTAAACCTTCTGAGTATAAAAACAGCCTGAGCTTCTTAAGGGAATTACACAGGGGAAAGGATAATGTACTGGGAACTCCTCAGAAGAATCTGATTTGTGGTGAGGGGAGAGAGATAAAAGCTCATTTAGGAACGACATGAACATGCTGCGTAGGTAGCTGTTTGTCAGTAAATATCTCCACTGAGATTAAGTAAAGCAGTAGCTTAATAATTTAAGAACTTCCTGGTATGGTTACTGTATTGCTAACTCCCCAAATGAATCTGGATTGTGGTGAGGGAACAGAGAAAAAAGCTCATTTAGGACCTGCACTTACAAAGGGTGTAGGCAGCTGTATATCAGGGAGTATCCCTTCTGAGAATAAAAACAGCTGGAGCTTGTTAAGGTAATTACACAGGGGAAAGGATAATGTACTGGAAACTCCTCAGAAGAATCTGATTTGTGGTGAGGGGAGAGAGATAAAAGCTCATTTAAGAACGACAAGAACATGCTGCGTAGGTAGCTGTTTATCAGTAAATATCTCCACTGAGATTAAGAAAAGCAGTAGCTTAATAAATTAAGTACTTCCTGGTATGGTTACTGTACTGGTAACTCCCCAAAAGAATCTGGATTGTGGTGAGGGAACAGAGAAAAAATCTCATTTAGGAACTGCACTAACGAAGGGGTAGGCATCTGTATATCAGGGAGTATCCCTTCTGAGAATAAAAACAGCTGGAGCATGTTAAGGTAATTACACAGGGGAAAGGATAATGTACTGGGAACTCCTCAGAAGAATCTGATTTGTGGTGAGGGGTGAGAGATAAAAGCTCATTTAGGAACGATATGAACATGCTGCGTAGGTAGCTGTTTATCAGTAAATATCTCCACTGAGATTAAGAAAAGCAGTAGCTTAATAAATTAGGTACTTCCTGGTATGGTTACTGTACTTTTAACTCCCCAAAAGAATCTGGATTGTGGTGAGGGAACATACAAAAAAGCTCATTTAGGACCTGCACTTACGAAGGGTTAGGCAGCTGTATATCTGGGAGTAAACCTTCTGAGTATAAAAACAGCCTGAGCTTCTTAAGGGAATTACACAGGGGAAAGGATAATGTACTGGGAACTCCTCAGAAGAATCTGATTTGTGGTGAGGGGAGAAGATAAAAGCTCATTTAGGAACGACATGAACATGCTGCGTAGGTAGCTGTTTGTCAGTAAATATCTCCACTGAGATTAAGTAAAGCAGTAGCTTAATAATTTAAGAACTTCCTGGTATGGTTACTGTATTGCTAACTTCCCAAATGAATCTGGATTGTGGTGAGGGAACAGAGAAAAAAGCTCATTTAGGACCTGCACTTACGAAGGGCGTAGGCAGCTGTATATCAGGGAGTATCCCTTCTGAGAATAAAAACAGCTGGAGCTTGTTAAGGTAATTACACAGGGGAAAGGATAATGTACTGGGAATTCCTCGGAAGAATCTGATTTTTGGTGAGGGGAGAGAGATAAAAGCTCATTTAAGAACGACAAGAACATGCTGCGTAGGTAGCTGTTTATCAGTAAATATCTCCACTGAGATTAAGAAAAGCAGTAGCTTAATAAATTAAGTACTTCCTGGTATGGTTACTGTACTGGTAACTCCCCAAAAGAATCTGGATTGTGGTGAGGGAACAGAGAAAAAATCTCATTTAGGAACTGCACTAACGAAGGGGTAGGCAACTGTATTTCAGGGAGTATCCCTTCTGAGAATAAAAACAGCTGGAGCATGTTAAGGTAATTACACAGGGGAAAGGATAATGTACTGGGAACTCCTCAGAAGAATCTGATTTGTGGTGAGGGGTGAGAGATAAAAGCTCATTTAGGAACGATATGAACATGCTGCGTAGGTAGATGTTTATCAGTAAATATCTCCACTGAGATTAAGAAAGGCAGTAGCTTAATAAATTAAGTACTTTCTGGTATGGATACTGTAAAGGTAACTCCCCAAAAGAATCTGGATTGTGGTGAGGGAACAGAGAAAAAAGCCCATTTAGGACCTGCAATTACGAAGGGGGTAGGCAGCTGTATATCAGGGAGTAAATCTTCTGCGAATAAAAACAGCTGGAGCTTGTTAAGGTAATTACACAGGGGAAAGGATAATGTACTGGGAACTCCTCAGAAGAATCTGATTTGTGGTGAGGGGAGAGAGATAAAAGCTCATTTAGGAACGACATGAACATGCTGCATAGGTAGCTGTTTATCAGTAAATATCTCCACTGAGATTAAGAAAAGCAGTAGCTTAATAAATTAAGTACTTCCTGGTATGGTTACTGTACTGGTAACTCCCCAAAAGAATCTGGATTGTGGTGAGGGAACAGAGAAAAAAGCTCATTTAGACCTGCACTTACGAAGGGGGTAGGCAGCTGTATATCAGGGAGTAAACCTTCTGAGAATAAAAACAGCTGGAGCTTGTTAAGGTAATTACACAGGGGAAAGGATAATGTACTGGGAACTCCTCAGAAGAATCTGATTTGTGGTGAGGGGAGAGAGATAAAAGCTCATTTAGGAACGACATGAACATGCTGCGTAGGTAGCTGTTTATCAGTAAATATCTCCACTGAGATTAAGAAAAGCAGTAGCTTAATAAATTAAGTACTTCCTGGTATGGTTACTGTACTGGTAACTCCCCAAAAGAATCTGGATTGTGGTGAGGGAACAGAGAAAAAAGCTCATTTAGGACCTGCACTTACGAAGGGGTAGGCAGCTGTATATCAGGGAGTATCCCTTCTGAGAATAAAAACAGCTGGAGCTTGTTAAGGTAATTACACAGGGGAAAGGATAATGTACTGGGAACTCCTCAGAAGAATCTGATTTGTGGTGAGGGGAGAGAGATAAAAGCTCATTTAGGAACGACATGAACATGCTGCATAGGTAGCTGTTTATCAGTAAATATCTCCACTGAGATTAAGAAAAGCAGTAGCTTAATAAATTAAGTACTTCCTGGTATGGTTACTGTACTGGTAACTCCCCAAAAGAATCTGGATTGTGGTGAGGGAACAGAGAAAAAAGCTCATTTAGGACCTGCACTTACGAAGGGGGTAGGCAGCTGTATATCAGGGAGTAAACCTTCTGAGAATAAAAACAGCTGGAGCTTGTTAAGGTAATTACACAGGGGAAAGGATAATGTACTGGGAACTCCTCAGAAGAATCTGATTTGTGGTGAGGGGAGAGAGATAAAAGCTCATTTAGGAACGACATGAACATGCTGCGTAGGTAGCTGTTTATCAGTAAATATCTCCACTGAGATTAAGAAAAGCAGTAGCTTAATAAATTAAGTACTTCCTGGTATGGTTACTGTACTGGTAACTCCCCAAAAGAATCTGGATTGTGGTGAGGGAAGAGAGAAAAAAGCTCATTTAGGACCTGCACTTACGAAGGGGTAGGCAGCTGTATATCAGGGAGTAAACCTTCTGAGAATAAAAACAGCCTGAGCTTGTTAAGGTAATTACACAGGGGAAAGGATAATGTACTGGGAACTCCTCAGAAGAATCTGATTTGTGGTGAGGGGAGAGAGATAAAAGCTCATTTAGGAACGACATGAACATGCTGCATAGGTAGCTGTTTATCAGTAAATATCTCCACTGAGATTAAGAAAAGCAGTAGCTTAATAAATTAAGTACTTCCTGGTATGGTTACTGTACTTTGGTAACTCCCCAAAAGAATCTGGATTGTGGTGAGGGAACAGAGAAAAAAGCTCATTTAGGACCTGCACTTACGAAGGGTAGGCAGCTGTATATCAGGGAGTATCCCTTCTGAGAATAAAAACAGCTGGATCTTGTTAAGGTAATTACACAGGGGAAAGGATAATGTACTGGGAACTCCTCAGAAGAATCTGATTTGTGGTGAGGGGAGAGAGATAAAAGCTCATTTAGGAACGACATGAACATGCTGCGTAGGTAGCTGTTTATCAGTAAATATCTCCACTGAGATTAAGAAAAGCAGTAGCTTAATAAATTAAGTACTTCCTGGTATGGTTACTGTACTGGTAACTCCCCAAAAGAATCTGGATTGTGGTGAGGGAACAGAGAAAAAATCTCATTTAGGAACTGCACTAACGAAGGGGTAGGCATCTGTATATCAGGGAGTATCCCTTCTGAGAATAAAAACAGCTGGAGCTTGTTAAGGTAATTACACAGGGGAAAGGATAATGTACTGGGAACTCCTCAGAAGAATCTGATTTGTGGTGAGGGGTGAGAGATAAAAGCTCATTTAGGAACGACATGAACATGCTGCGTAGGTAGCTGTTTATCAGTAAATATCTCCACTGAGATTAAGAAAGGCAGTAGCTTAATAAATTAAGTACTTCCTGGTATGGTTACTGTAGGTAACTCCCCAAAAGAATCTGGATTGTGGTGAGGGAACAGAGAAAAAAGCCCATTTAGGACCTGCAATTACGAAGGGGGTAGGCAGCTGTATATCAGGGAGTAAACCTTCTGCGAATAAAAACAGCTGGAGCTTGTTAAGGTAATTACACAGGGGAAAGGATAATGTACTGGGAACTCCTCAGAAGAATCTGATTTGTGGTGAGGGGAGAGAGATAAAAGCTCATTTAGGAACGACATGAACATGCTGCATAGGTAGCTGTTTATCAGTAAATATCTCCACTGAGATTAAGAAAAGCAGTAGCTTAATAAATTAAGTACTTCCTGGTATGGTTACTGTACTGGTAACTCCCCAAAAGAATCTGGATTGTGGTGAGGGAACAGAGAAAAAATCTCATTTAGGACCTGCACTTACGAAGGGGTAGGCAGCTGTATATCAGGGAGTATCCCTTCTGAGAATAAAAACAGCTGGAGCATTGTTAAGGTAATTACACAGGGGAAAGGATAATGTACTGGGAACTCCTCAGAAGAATCTGATTTGTGGTGAGGGGAGAGAGATAAAAGCTCATTTAGGAACGACATGAACATGCTGCGTAGGTAGCTGTTTATCAGTAAATATCTCCACTGAGATTAAGAAAAGCAGTAGCTTAATAAATTAAGTACTTCCTGGTATGGTTACTGTACTGGTAACTCCCCAAAAGAATCTGGATTGTGGTGAGGGAACAGAGAAAAAAGCTCATTTAGGACCTGCACTTACGAAGGGGGTAGGCAGCTGTATATCTGGGAGTAAACCTTCTGAGTATAAAAACAGCCTGAGCTTCTTAAGGTAATTACACAGGGGAAAGGATAATGTACTGGGAACTCCTCAGAAGAATCTGATTTGTGGTGAGGGGAGAGAGATAAAAGCTCATTTAGGAACGACATGAACATGCTGCGTAGGTAGCTGTTTATCAGTAAATATCTCCACTGAGATTAAGAAAAGCAGTAGCTTAATAAATTAAGTACTTCCTGGTATGGTTACTGTACTGGTAACTCCCCAAAAGAATCTGGATTGTGGTGAGGGAACAGAGAAAAAAGCTCATTTAGGACCTGCACTTACGAAGGGGTAGGCAGCTGTATATCAGGGAGTATCCCTTCTGAGAATAAAAACAGCTGGAGCTTGTTAAGGTAATTACACAGGGGAAAGGATAATGTACTGGGAACTCCTCAGAAGAATCTGATTTGTGGTGAGGGGAGAGAGATAAAAGCTCATTTAGGAACGACATGAACATGCTGCGTAGGTAGCTGTTTATCAGTAAATATCTCCACTGAGATTAAGAAAAGCAGTAGCTTAATAAATTAAGTACTTCCTGGTATGGTTACTGTACTGGTAACTCCCCAAAAGAATCTGGATTGTGGTGAGGGAACAGAGAAAAAATCTCATTTAGGACCTGCACTTACGAAGGGGTAGGCAGCTGTATATCAGGGAGTAAACCTTCTGAGAATAAAAACAGCTGGAGCTTGTTAAGGTAATTACACAGGGGAAAGGATAATGTACTGGGAACTCCTCAGAAGAATCTGATTTGTGGTGAGGGGAGAGAGATAAAAGCTCATTTAGGAACGACATGAACATGCTGCGTAGGTAGCTGTTTATCAGTAAATATCTCCACTGAGATTAAGAAAGCAGTAGCTTAATAAATTAAGTACTTCCTGGTATGGTTACTGTAGGTAACTCCCCAAAAGAATCTGGATTGTGGTGAGGGAACAGAGAAAAAAGCTCATTTAGGACCTGCACTTACGAAGGGGGTAGGCAGCTGTATATCAGGGAGTATCCCTTCTGAGAATAAAAACAGCTGGAGCTTGTTAAGGTAATTACACAGGGGAAAGGATAATGTACTGGGAACTCCTCAGAAGAATCTGATTTGTGGTGAGGGGAGAGAGATAAAAGCTCATTTAGGAACGACATGAACATGCTGCGTAGGTAGCTGTTTATCAGTAAATATCTCCACTGAGATTAAGAAAAGCAGTAGCTTAATAAATTAAGTACTTCCTGGTATGGTTACTGTACTGGTAACTCCCCAAAAGAATCTGGATTGTGGTGAGGGAACAGAGAAAAAAGCTCATTTAGGACCTGCACTTACGAAGGGGGTAGGCAGCTGTATATCAGGGAGTAAACCTTCTGAGAATAAAAACAGCTGGAGCTTGTTAAGGTAATTACACAGGGGAAAGGATAATGTACTGGGAACTCCTCAGAAGAATCTGATTTGTGGTGAGGGGAGAGAGATAAAAGCTCATTTAGGAACGACATGAACATGCTGCGTAGGTAGCTGTTTATCAGTAAATATCTCCACTGAGATTAAGAAAAGCAGTAGCTTAATAAATTAAGTACTTCCTGGTATGGTTACTGTACTGGTAACTCCCCAAAAGAATCTGGATTGTGGTGAGGGAACAGAGAAAAAAGCTCATTTAGGACCTGCACTTACGAAGGGGTAGGCAGCTGTATATCAGGGAGTATCCCTTCTGAGAATAAAAACAGCGGGAGCTTGTTAAGGTAATTACACAGGGGAAAGGATAATGTACTGGGAACTCCTCAGAAGAATCTGATTTGTGGTGAGGGGTGAGAGATAAAAGCTCATTTAGGAACGACATGAACATGCTGCGTAGGTAGCTGTTTATCAGTAAATATCTCCACTGAGATTAAGAAAAGCAGTAGCTTAATAAATTAAGTACTTCCTGGTATGGTTACTGTACTGGTAACTCCCCAAAAGAATCTGGATTGTGGTGAGGGAACAGAGAAAAAAGCTCATTTAGGACCTGCACTTACGAAGGGGTAGGTAGCTGTATATCAGGGAGTAAACCTTCTGAGTATAAAAACAGCCTGAGCTTCTTAAGGTAATTACACAGGGGAAAGGATAATGTACTGGGAACTCCTCAGAAGAATCTGATTTGTGGTGAGGGGAGAGAGATAAAAGCTCATTTAGGAACGACATGAACATGCTGCGTAGGTAGCTGTTTATCAGTAAATATCTCCACTGAGATTAAGAAAAGCAGTAGCTTAATAAATTAAGTACTTCCTGGTATGGTTACTGTACTGGTAACTCCCAAAAGAATCTGGATTGTGGTGAGGGAACAGAGAAAAAACCTCATTTAGGACTGCACTTACGAAGGGGGTAGGCAGCTGTATATCAGGGAGTAAACCTTCTGAGAATAAAAACAGCTGGAGCTTGTTAAGGTAATTACACAGGGGAAAGGATAATGTACTGGGAACTCCTCAGAAGAATCTGATTTGTGGTGAGGGGAGAGAGATAAAAGCTCATTTAGGAACGACGTGAACATGCTGCATAGGTAGCTGTTTATCAGTAAATATCTCCACTGAGATTAAGAAAAGCAGTAGCTTAATAAATTAAGTACATCCTGGTATGGTTACTGTACTTTGGTAACTCCCCAAAAGAATCTGGATTGTGGTGAGGGAACAGAGAAAAAAGCTCATTTAGGACCTGCACTTACGAAGGGGGTAGGCAGCTGTATATCAGGGAGTAAATCCCTTCTGAGAATAAAAACAGCTGGAGCTTGTTAAGGTAATTACACAGGGGAAAGGATAATGTACTGGGAACTCCTCAGAAGAATCTGATTTGTGGTGAGGGGAGAGAGATAAAAGCTCATTTAGGAACGACATGAACATGCTGCGTAGGTAGCTGTTTATCAGTAAATATCTCCACTGAGATTAAGAAAAGCAGTAGCTTAATAAATTAAGTACTTCCTGGTATGGTTACTGTACTGGTAACTCCCCAAAAGAATCTGGATTGTGGTGAGGGAACAGAGAAAAAATCTCATTAGGAACCTGCACTTACGAAGGGGTAGGCAGCTGTATATCAGGGAGTAAACCTTCTGAGAATAAAAACAGCTGGAGCTTGTTAAGGTAATTACACAGGGGAAAGGATAATGTACTGGGAACTCCTCAGAAGAATCTGATTTGTGGTGAGGGGAGAGAGATAAAAGCTCATTTAGGAACGACATGAACATGCTGCGTAGGTAGCTGTTTATCAGTAAATATCTCCACTGAGATTAAGAAAAGCAGTAGCTTAATAAATTAAGTACTTTCCTGGTATGGTTACTGTACTGGTAACTCCCCAAAAGAATCTGGATTGTGGTGAGGGAACAGAGAAAAAAGCCTCATTTAGGACCTGCAATTACGAAGGGGGTAGGCAGCTGTATATCAGGGAGTAAATCTTCTGAGAATAAAAACAGCTGGAGCTTGTTAAGGTAATTACACAGGGTAAAGGATAATGTACTGGGAACTCCTCAGAAGAATCTGATTTGTGGTGAGGGGAGAGAGATAAAAGCTCATTTAGGAACGACATGAACATGCTGCATAGGTAGCTGTTTATCAGTAAATATCTCCACTGAGATTAAGAAAAGCAGTAGCTTAATAAATTAAGTACTTCCTGGTATGGTTACTGTACTGGTAACTCCCCAAAAGAATCTGGATTGTGGTGAGGGAACAGAGAAAAAAGCTCATTTAGGACCTGCACTTACGAAGGGGGTAGGACAGCTGTATATCAGGGAGTAAACCTTCTGAGAATAAAAACAGCTGGAGCTTGTTAAGGTAATTACACAGGGGAAAGGATAATGTACTGGGAACTCCTCAGAAGAATCTGATTTGTGGTGAGGGGAGAGAGATAAAAGCTCATTTAGGAACGACATGAACATGCTGCATAGGAAGATGTTTATCAGTAAATATCTCCACTGAGATTAAGAAAAGCAGTAGCTTAATAAATTAAGTACTTCCTGGTATGGTTACTGTACTGGTAACTCCCCAAAAGAATCTGGATTGTGGTGAGGGAACAGAGAAAAAAGCTCATTTAGGACCTGCACTTACAAAGGGGGTAGGCAGCTGTATATCAGGGAGTAAACCTTCTGAGAATAAAAACAGCCTGAGCTTGTTAAGGTAATTACACAGGGGAAAGGATAATGTACTGGGAACTCCTCAGAAGAATCTGATTTGTGGTGAGGGGAGAGAGATAAAAGCTCATTTAGGAACGACATGAACATGCTGCGTAGGTAGCTGTTTATCAGTAACTATCTCCACTGAGATTAAGTAAAGCAGTAGCTTAATAATTAAGAACTTCCTGGTATGGTTACTGTATTGCTAACTCCCCAAATGAATCTGGATTGTGGTGAGGGAACAGAGAAAAAAGCTCATTTAGGACCTGCACTTATGAAGGGCGTAGGCAGCTGTATATCAGGGAGTATCCCTTCTGAGAATAAAGACAGCTGGAGCTTGTTAAGGTAATTACACATGGGAAAGCATAATGTACTGGGAACTCCTCAGAAGATTCTGATTTGTGGTGAGGGGAGAGAGATAAAAGCTCATTTAGGAACGACATGAAAATGCTGCATAGGTAGCTGTTTATCAGTAAATATCTCCAATGAGATTAAGAAAAGAAGTAGCTTAATAAATTAAGTACTTCCTGGTATGGTTACTGTACTGGTAACTCCCCAAAAGAATCTGGATTGTGGTGAGGGAACAGAGAAAAAAGCTCATTTAGGACCTGCACTTACGAAGGGGGTAGGCAGCTGTATATCAGGGAGTAAACTTCTGAGAATAAAAACAGCTGGAGCTTGTTAAGGTAATTACACAGGGGAAAGGATAATGTACTGGGAACTCCTCAGAAGAATCTGATTTGTGGTGAGGGGAGAGAGATAAAAGCTCATTTAGGAACGACATGAACATGCTGGTTTGGCAGCTGTTTGTCAGTAAATATCTCCACTGAGATTAAGAAAAGCAGTAGCTTAATAAATTAAGTACTTCCTGGTATGGTTACTGTACTGGTAACTCCCAGCAAAAGAATCTGATTGTGGTGAGGGAACAGAGAAAAAAGCTCATTTAGGACCTGCAATTACGAAGGGGGTAGGCAGCTGTATATCAGGGAGTAAATCCCTTCTGAGAATAAAAACAGCTGGAGCTTGTTAAGGTAATTACACAGGGGAAAGGATAATGTACTGGGAACTCCTCAGAAGAATCTGATTTGTGGTGAGGGGAGAGAGATAAAAGCTCATTTAGGAACGACATGAATATGCTGCGTAGGTAGCTGTTTATCAGTAAATATCTCCACTGAGATTAAGAAAAGCAGTAGCTTAATAAATTAAGTACTTCCTGGCATGGTTACTGTACTGGTAACTCCAAAAGAATCTGGATTGTGGTGAGGGAACAGAGAAAAAATCTCATTTAGACCTGCACTTGCGAAGGGGGTAGGCAGCTGTATATCAGGGAGTATCCCTTCTGAGAATAAAAACAGCTGGAGCATTGTTAAGGTAATTACACAGGGGAAAGGATAATGTACTGGGAACTCCTCAGAAGAATCTGATTTGTGGTGAGGGGAGAGAGATAAAAGCTCATTTAGGAACGACATGAACATGCTGCATAGGTAGCTGTTTATCAGTAAATATCTCCACTGAGATTAAGAAAAGCAGTAGCTTAATAAATTAAGTACTTCCTGGTATGGTTACTGTACTGGTAACTCCCCAAAAGAATCTGGATTGTGGTGAGGGAACAGAGAAAAAAGCTCATTTAGGACCTGCACTTACGAAGGGGGTAGGCAGCTGTATATCAGGGAGTAAACCTTCTGAGTATAAAAACAGCCTGAGCTCCTTAAGGTAATTACACAGGGGAAAGGATAATGTACTGGGAACTCCTCAGAAGAATCTGATTGTGGTGAGGGGAGAGAGATAAAAGCTCATTTAGGACCGACATGAACATGCTGCGTAGGTAGCTGTTTATCAGTAAATATCTCCACTGAGATTAAGAAAAGCAGTAGCTTAATAAATTAAGTACTTCCTGGTATGGTTACTGTACTGGTAACTCCCCAAAAGAATCTGGATTGTGGTGAGGGAACAGAGAAAAAAGCTCATTTAGGACTGCACTAACGAAGGGGATAGGCAGCTGTATATCAGGGAGTATCCCTTCTGAGAATAAAAACAGCTGGAGCTTGTTAAGGTAATTACACAGGGGAAAGGATAATGTACTGGGAACTCCTCAGAAGAATCTGATTTGTGGTGAGGGGAGAGAGATAAAAGCTCATTTAGGAACGACATGAACATGCTGCGTAGGTAGCTGTTTATCAGTAAATATCTCCACTGAGATTAAGAAAAGCAGTAGCTTAATAAATTAAGTACTTCCTGGTATGGTTACTGTACTGGTAAATCCCCAAAAGAATCTGGATTGTGGTGAGGGAACAGAGAAAAAAGCCCATTTAGGACCTGCACTTACGAAGGGGGTAGGCAGCTGTATATCAGGGAGTAAACCTTCTGCGAATAAAAACAGCTGGAGCTTGTTAAGGTAATTACACAGGGGAAAGGATAATGTACTGGGAACTCCTCAGAAGAATCTGATTGGTGGTGAGGGGAGAGAGATAAAAGCTCATTTAGGAACGACATGAACATGCTGCATAGGTAGCTGTTTATCAGTAAATATCTCCACTGAGATTAATAAAAGCAGTAGCTTAATAAATTAAGTACTTCCTGGTATGGTTACTGTACTGGTAACTCGCCAAAACAATTTGAATGTGGTGAGGTGAACAGTGAAAAAAGCTCATTTAGGACCTGCACTTACGAAGGGGGTAGGCAGCTGTATATCAGGGAGTATCACTTCCGAGAATAAAAACAGCTGGAGCTTGTTAAGGTAATTACACAGGGGAAAGGATAATGTACTGGGAACTCCTCAGAAGAATCTGATTTTTAGCGATGGGAGAGAGATAAAAGCTCATTTAGGAACGACATGAAAATGCTGCGTAGGTAGCTGTTTATCAGTAAATATCTCCACTGAGATTAAGAAAAGCAGTAGCTTAATAAATTAAGTACTTCCTAGTATGGTTACTGTACTGGTAACTCCCCAAAAGAATCTGGATTGTGGTGAGGGAACAGAGAAAAAAGCACATTTAGGACTTGCACTTACGAAAAGGGTAGGCAGCTGTATATCAGGGAGTATCCCTTCTGAGAATATAAATAGCTGGAGCTTGTTAAGGTAATTACACAGGGGAAAGGATAATGTACTTGGAACTCCTCAGAAGAATCTGATTTGTGATGAGGGGAGAGACATAAAAGCTCATTTATACGACATGAACATGCTGCGTAGGTAGCTGTTTATCAGTAAATATCTCCACTGAGATTAAGAGAAGAAGTAACTTAATAAATTAAGTACTTCCTTGTATGGTTACTGTACTTGTAACTCCCCAAAAGAATCTGGATTGTGGTGAGCGAACAGAGAATAAAGCTCATTTAGGACCTGCACTTACGAAGGGGGTAGGCAGCTGTATATCAGGGAGTATCCCTTCTGAGAATAAAAACAGCTGGAGCTTGTTAAGGTAATTACACAGGGTAAAGGATAATGTACTGGGAACTCCTCAGAAGAATCTGATTTGTGGTGAGGGGAGAGAGATAAAAGCTCATTTAGGAAAGACATGAACATGCTGCGTAAGTAGCTGTTTATCAGTCAATATCTCCACTGAGATTAAGAAAAGCAGTAGCTTAATAAATTAAGTACTTCCTGGTATGGTTACTGTACTTTTAACTCCCCAAAAGAATCTGGATTGTGGTGAGGGAACATACAAAAAAGCTCATTTAGGACCTGCACTTACGAAGGGTTAGGTAGCTGTATATCAGGGAGTAAACCTTCTGAGTATAAAAACAGCCTGAGCTTCTTAAGGGAATTTCACAGGGGAAAGGATTATGTACTGGGAACTCCTCAGAAGAATCTGATTTGTGGTGAGGGGAGAGAGATAAAATCTCATTTAGGAACGACATGAACATGCAGCATAGGTAGCTGTTTATCAGTAAATATCTCCACTGAGATTAAGAAAAGCAGTAGCTTAATAAATTAAGTACTTCCTGGTATGGTTACTGTACTGGTAACTCCCAAAAAGAATCTGGATTGTGGTGAGGGAACAGAGAAAAAAGCTCATTAAGGACCTGCACTTACGAAGGGGTTAGGCAGCTGTATATCAGGGAGTAAACCTTCTGAGAATAAAAACAGCTGGAGCTTGTTAAGGTAATTACACAGGGGAAAGGATAATGTACTGGGAACTCCTCAGAAGAATCTGATTTGTGGTGAGGGGAGAGAGATAAAAGCTCATTTAGGAACGACATGAACATGCTGCGTAGGTAGCTGTTTTTCAGCAAATATCTCCACTGAGATTAAGAAAAGCAGTAGCTTAACAAATGAAGTACTACCTGGAATGTTTACTGTACTGGTAACTCCCCAAAAGAATCTGGATTGTGCTGATGGAACAGAGAAAAAAGCTCATTTAGGACCTGCACTTACGAAGGGGGTAGGCAGCTGTATATCAGGGAGTAAACTTTCTGAGAATAAAAACAGCTGGAGCTTGTTAAGGTAATTACACAGGGTAAAGGATAATTTACTCTGAATTCCTCAGAAGAATCTGATTTGTGGTGAGGGGAGAGACATAAAAGCTCATTTAGGAACGACATGAACATGCTGCGTAGGTAGCTGTTTATCAGTAAATATCTCCACTGAGTTTAAGAAAAGCAGTAGCTTAATAAATTAAGTACTTCCTGGTATGGTTACTGTACTGGTAACTCCCCAAAAGAATCTGGATTGTGGTGAGGGAACAGAGAAAAAAGCTCATTAAGGACCTGCACTTACGAAGGGGTTAGGCAGCTGTATATCAGGGAGTAAACCTTCTGAGAATAAAAACAGCTGGAGCTTGTTAAGGTAATTACACAGGGGAAAGGATAATGTACTGGGAACTCCTCAGAAGAATCTGACTTGTGGTGAGGGGAGAGAGATAAATGATCATTTAGGAACGACATGAACATGCTGCGTAGGTAGCTGTTTATCAGTAAATATCTCCTCTGAGATTAAGAAAAGCCGTAGCTTAATAAATTAAGTAATTCCTGGTATGGTTACTGTACTGGTAACTCCCCAAAAGAATCTGGATTGTGGTGAGGGAACAGAGAAAAAAGCTCATTTAAGACATGAAATTACGAAGGGGGTAGGTAGCTGTATATCAGGGAGTATCACTTCTGAGAATAAAAACAGCTGGAGCTTGTTAAGGTAATTACACAGGGGAAAGGATAATGTACTGGGAACTCATCAGAAGAATCTGATTTGTGGTGAGGGGAGAGAGATAAAAGCTCATTTAAGAACGACATGAACATGCTGCATAGGTGGCTGTTTATCAGTAAATATCTCCAATGAGTTTAAGAAAAGCAGTAGCTTAATAAATTAAGTCATTCCTGGTATGGTTACTGTACTGGTTACTCTCCAAAAGCATCTGGATTGTGGTGAGGGAACAGAGAAAAAAGCACATTTATGACTTGCACTTACGAAGGGGGTAGGCAGCTGTATATCAGGGAGTAAACCTTCTGAGAATAAAAACAGCTGGAGGTTGTTAAGGTAATTACACAGGGGAAAGGATAATGTACTGGGAACTCCTCAGAAGAATCTGATTTGTGGTGAGGGGAGAGAGATAAAAGCTCATTTAGGAACGACATGAAAATGCTGCGGAGGTAGCTGTTTATCAGTAAATACCTCCACTGAGATTAAGAAAAGCAGTAGCTTAATAAATTAAGTACTTCCTGGTATGGTTACTGTACGGTAACTCCCCAAAAGAATCTGGATTGTGGTGAGGGAACAGAGAAAAAAGCTCATTTAGGACCTGCACTTACGAAGGGTAGGCAGCTGTATATCAGTGAGTATCCGTTCTGAGAATAAAAACAGCTGCAGATTGTTAAGGTAATTACACAGGGGAATGGATAATGTACTGGGAACTCCTCAGAAGAATCTGATTTGTGATGAGGGGAGAGACATAAAAGGTCATTTAGGAACGACATGAAAATGCTGCATAGGTAGCTGATTATCAGTAAATATCCACTGAGATTAAAAAAAGCAGTAGCTTAATAAATTAAGTACTTCCTGTTTTGATGACTGTACTGTTAACTCCCAATAGAATCTGGATTGTGGTGAGGGAACAGATAAAAAAGCACATTTAGGACCTGTACTTCCGAAGGGGTTAGGCATCTGTATATCAGTGAGTAAACCTTCTGAGAATAAAAACAGCTGGAGCTTGTTAAGGTAATTACACAGGGGAAAGGATAATGTACTGGGAACTCCGCAGAAGAATCTGATTTGTTGTGAGGGGAGAGAGATAAATGCTCATTTAGGAACGACATGAACATGCTGCGTAGGTAGCTGTTTATCAGTAAATATCTCCACTGAGATTACGAAAAGCCGTAGTTTAATAAATTAAGTAATTCCTGGTATGGTTACTGTACTGGTAACTCCCCAAAAGAATCTGGATTGTGGTGAGGGAACAGAGAAAAAAGCTCATTTAAGACCTGAAATTACGAAGGGCGTAGGTAGCTGTATATCAGGGAGTATCACTTCTGAGAATAAAAACAGCTGGAGCTTGTTAAGGTAATTACACAGGTGAAAGGATAATGTACTGGGAACTACTCAAAAGAATCTGATTTGTGGTGAGGGGAGAGAGATAAAAGCTCATTTAGGAACGACATGAACATGCTGCATAGATAGCTGTTTATCAGTAAATATCTCCACTGAGATTAAGAAAAGCAGTAGCTTAATAAATTAAGTACTTCCTAGTATGGTTACTGTACTGGTAACTCCCCAAAAGAATCTAGATTGTGGTGAGGGAACAGAGAAAAAAGCTCATTTAGGACCGGCACTTACGAAGGGGTTAGGCAGCTGTATATCAGGGAGTAAACCTTCTGAGAATAAAAACAGCTGGAGCTTGTTAAGGTAATTACACAGGGGAATGGATAATGTACTGGGAACTCCTCAGAAGAATCTGATTTGTGGTGAGGGGAGAGAGATAAAAGCTCATTTAGGAACGACATGAAAATGCTGCATAGGTAGCTGATTATCAGTAAATATCCACTGAGATTAAAAAAAGCAGTAGCTTAATAAATTAAGTACTTCCTGGTTGATGACTATACTGGTAACTCTCCAAAGGAATCTGGATTGTGGTGAGGGAACAGAGGAAAAAAGCACATTTAGGACATGCACTTACGAAGGGGATAGGCAGCTGTATATCAGGGAGTAAACCTTCTGAGAATAAAAACAGCTGGAGCTTGTTAAAGTAATTACACAGGGGAAAGGATAATGTACTGGGAACTCTTCAGAAGATTCTGATTTGTGGTGAGGGGAGAGAGATAAAAGCTCATTTAAGAACGACATGAAAATGCTGCATAGGTAGCTGTTTATCAGTAAATATCTCCACTGAGATTAAGAAAAGCAGTAGCTTAATAAATTAAGTACTTCCTGGTATGGTTACTGTATTGGTAACTCCCCAAAAGAATCTGGATTGTGGTGAGGGAACAGAGAAAAAAGCTCATTTAAGACATGCACTAACGAATGGGGTAGGCAGCTCTATATCAGGGATTAAACCTTCTGAGAATAAAAACAGCTGGATCTTGCGAAGGTAATTACACAGGGGAATGGATAATGTACTGGGAACTCCTCAGAAGAATCTGATTTGTGGTGAGGGGAGAGAGATAAAAGCTCATTTAGGAAAGACATGAACATGCTGCGTACGTAGTTGTTTATCAGTAAATATCTCCACTGAGATTAAGAAAAGCAGTAGCTTAATAAATTAAGTACTTCCTGGTATGGTTACTGTACTGGTAACTCCCCAAAAGAATCTGGATTGTGGTGAGGGAACAGAGAAAAAAGCTCATTTAGGACCTGTACTTCCGAAGGGGTTAGGCATCTGTATATCAGTGAGTAAACCTTCTGAGAATAAAAACAGCTGGAGCTTGTTAAGGTAATTACACAGGGGAAAGGATAATGTACTGGGAACTCGTCAGAAGAATCTGATTTGTTGTGAGAGGAGAGAGATAAATGCTCATTTAGGAACGACATGAACATGCTGCGTAGGTAGCTGTTTATCAGTAAATATCTACACTGAGATTAAGAAAAGCCGTAGCTTAATAAATTAAGTAATTCCTGGTATGGTTACTGTACTGGTAACTCCCCAAAAGAATCTGGATTGTGGTGAGGGAACAGAGAAAAAAGCTCATTTAGGACCTGAAATTACGAAGGGGGTAGGTAGCTGTATATCAGGGAGTATCCCTTCAGAGAATAAAAACAGCTGGAGCTTATTAAGGTAATTACACAGGGGAATGGATAATGTACTGGGAACTCCTCAGAAGATTATGATTTGTGGTGAAGGGAGAGAGATAAAAGCTCATTTAGGAACGACATGAACATGCTGCGTAGGTAGCTGTTTATCAGTAAATATCTTCACTAAGATTAAGAAAAGCAGTAGCTTAATAAATTAAGTACTTCCTGGTATGGTTACTGTACTGGTACCTCTCCAAAGGAATCTGATTGTGGTGAGGGAACAGAGGAAAAAAGCACATTTAGGACATGCACTTACGAAGGGGATAGGCAGCTGTATATCAGGGAGTAAACCTTCTGAGAATAAAAACAGCTGGAGCTTGTTAAAGTAATTACACAGGGGAAAGGATAATGTACTGGGAACACTTCAGAAGATTCTGATTTGTGGTGAGGGGAGAGAGATAAAAGCTCATTTAAGAACGACATGAAAATGCTGCATAGGTAGCTGTTTATCAGTAAATATCTCCACTGAGATTAAGAAAAGCAGTAGCTTAATAAATTAAGTACTTCCTGGTATGGTTACTGTATTGGTAACTCCCCAAAAGAATCTGGATTGTGGTGAGGGAACAGAGAAAAAAGCTCATTTAGGACCTGCACTTACGAAGGGGGTATGCAGCTGTATATCAGGGAATAAAACTTCTGAGATTAAAACAACTGCAGCTTGTTAAGGTAATTACGCAGGGGAAAGGATAATGTACTGGAACTCCACAGAAGAATCTGATTCGTGGTGAGGGGAGAGAGATAAAAGCTCATTTAGGAACTGCACTTACGAAGGGGGTAGCTAGCTGTATATCAGGGAGTATCCCTTCTGAGAATAAAAAGAGCTGGAGCTTGTTACGGTAATTACACAGGGGAAAGGATAATGTACTGGGAACTCCTCAGAAGAATCTGATTTCTGGTGAGGAGAGAGATAAAAGCTCATTTAGGAACGAAATGAACATGCTGCAGAAGTAGAAGTTTATCAGTAAATATCTCCACTGAGATTAAGAAAAGCAGTAGCTTAATAAATTAAGTACTTCCTGGTATGGTTACTGTACTGGTAACTCCCCAAAAGAATCTGGATTGTGGTGAGGGAACAGAGAAAAAAGCTCATTTAGGACCTGCACTTATGAAGGGGTAAGCAGCTGTATATCATAGAGTAAACCTTCTGAGAATAAAATCAGCTGGAGCTTGTTAAGGTAATTACACATGGGAAATGATAATGTACTGGGAACTCCTCAGACCTACCTTATTTGTGGTGAGGGGAGAGAGATAAAAGCTCATTTAGGAACGACATGAACATGCTGTGTAGGTAGCTGTTTATCAGTAAATATCTACACTGAGATTAAGAAAAGTAGTAGCTTAATAAATTAAGTACTTCATGGTATGGTTACTGTACTGGTAACTCCCCAAAGAATCTGGATTGTGGTGAGGGAACAGAGAAAAAAGCTCATTTAGGACCTGCACTTACGAAGGTGTTAGGCAGCTGTATATCAGGGAGTTAACTTTCTGAGAATAAAAACAGCTGGAGCTTGTTAAGGTAATTACACATGGGAAAGGATAATGTACTGGGAACTCCTCAGAAGAATCTGATTTGTGGTGAGGGGAGAGAGATAAAAGCTCATTTAGGAACGGCATGAACATGCTGCGTAGGTATCTGTTTATCAGTAAATATCTCCACTGAGATTAAGAAAAGCAGTAGCTTAATAAATTAAGTACTTCCTGGTATGGTTACTGTACTGGTTACTCTCCAAAAGCATCTGGATTGTGGTGAGGGAACAGAGAAAAAAGCACATTTATGACTTGCACTTACGAAGGGGGTAGGCAGCTGTATATCATGGAGTAAACCTTCTGAGAATAAAAACAGCTGGAGGTTGTTAAGGTAATTACACAGGGGAAAGGATAATGTACTGGGAACTCCTCAGAAGAATCTGATTTGTGGTGAGGGGAGAGAGATAAAAGCTCATTTAGGAACGACATGAAAATGCTGCGGAGGTAGCTGTTTATCAGTAAATATCTCCACTGAGATTAAGAAAAGCAGTAGCTTAATAAATTAAGTACTTCCTGGTATGGTTACTGTACGGTAACTCCCCAAAAGAATCTGGATTGTGGTGAGGGAACAGAGAAAAAAGCTCATTTAGGACCTGCACTTACGAAGGGTAGGCAGCTGTATATCAGTGAGTATCCGTTCTGAGAATAAAAACAGCTGCAGATTGTTAAGGTAATTACACAGGGGAATGGATAATGTACTGGGAACTCCTCAGAAGAATCTGATTTGTGATGAGGGGAGAGACATAAAAGTCATTTAGGAACGACATGAAAATGCTGCATAGGTAGCTGATTATCAGTAAATATCCACTGAGATTAAAAAAAGCAGTAGCTTAATAAATTAAGTACTTCCTGTTTTGATGACTGTACTGTTAACTCCCAATAGAATCTGGATTGTGGTGAGGGAACAGATAAAAAAGCACATTTAGGACCTGTACTTCCGAAGGGGTTAGGCATCTGTATATCAGTGAGTAAACCTTCTGAGAATAAAAACAGCTGGAGCTTGTTAAGGTAATTACACAGGGGAAAGGATAATGTACTGGGAACTCCTCAGAAGAATCTGATTTGTTGTGAGGGGAGAGAGATAAATGCTCATTTAGGAACGACATGAACATGCTGCGTAGGTAGCTGTTTATCAGTAAATATCTCCACTGAGATTACGAAAAGCCGTAGTTTAATAAATTAAGTAATTCCTGGTATGGTTACTGTACTGGTAACTCCCCAAAAGAATCTGGATTGTGGTGAGGGAACAGAGAAAAAAGCTCATTTAAGACCTGAAATTACGAAGGGCGTAGGTAGCTGTATATCAGGGAGTATCACTTCTGAGAATAAAAACAGCTGGAGCTTGTTAAGGTAATTACACAGGTGAAAGGATAATGTACTGGGAACTACTCAAAAGAATCTGATTTGTGGTGAGGGGAGAGAGATAAAAGCTCATTTAGGAACGACATGAACATGCTGCATAGATAGCTGTTTATCAGTAAATATCTCCACTGAGATTACGAAAAGCAGTAGCTTAATAAATTAAGTACTTCCTAGTATGGTTACTGTACTGGTAACTCCCCAAAAGAATCTAGATTGTGGTGAGGGAACAGAGAAAAAAGCTCATTTAGGACCGGCACTTACGAAGGGGTTAGGCAGCTGTATATCAGGGAGTAAACCTTCTGAGAATAAAAACAGCTGGAGCTTGTTAAGGTAATTACACAGGGGAATGGATAATGTACTGGGAACTCCTCAGAAGAATCTGATTTGTGGTGAGGGGAGAGAGATAAAAGCTCATTTAGGAACGACATGAAAATGCTGCATAGGTAGCTGATTATCAGTAAATATCCACTGAGATTAAAAAAAGCAGTAGCTTAATAAATTAAGTACTTCCTGGTTGATGACTATACTGGTAACTCTCCAAAGAATCTGGATTGTGGTGAGGGAACAGAGGAAAAAAGCACATTTAGGACATGCACTTACGAAGGGGATAGGCAGCTGTATATCAGGGAGTAAACCTTCTGAGAATAAAAACAGCTGGAGCTTGTTAAAGTAATTACACAGGGGAAAGGATAATGTACTGGGAACTCTTCAGAAGATTCTGATTTGTGGTGAGGGGAGAGAGATAAAAGCTCATTTAAGAACGACATGAAAATGCTGCATAGGTAGCTGTTTATCAGTAAATATCTCCACTGAGATTAAGAAAAGCAGTAGCTTAATAAATTAAGTACTTCCTGGTATGGTTACTGTATTGGTAACTCCCCAAAAGAATCTGGATTGTGGTGAGGGAACAGAGAAAAAAGCTCATTTAAGACATGCACTAACGAATGGGGTAGGCAGCTCTATATCAGGGATTAAACCTTCTGAGAATAAAAACAGCTGGATCTTGCGAAGGTAATTACACAGGGGAATGGATAATGTACTGGGAACTCCTCAGAAGAATCTGATTTGTGGTGAGGGGAGAGAGATAAAAGCTCATTTAGGAAAGACATGAACATGCTGCGTACGTAGTTGTTTATCAGTAAATATCTCCACTGAGATTAAGAAAAGCAGTAGCTTAATAAATTAAGTACTTCCTGGTATGGTTACTGTACTGGTAACTCCCCAAAAGAATCTGGATTGTGGTGAGGGAACAGAGAAAAAAGCTCATTTAGGACCTGTACTTCCGAAGGGGTTAGGCATCTGTATATCAGTGAGTAAACCTTCTGAGAATAAAAACAGCTGGAGCTTGTTAAGGTAATTACACAGGGGAAAGGATAATGTACTGGGAACTCGTCAGAAGAATCTGATTTGTTGTGAGAGGAGAGAGATAAATGCTCATTTAGGAACGACATGAACATGCTGCGTAGGTAGCTGTTTATCAGTAAATATCTACACTGAGATTAAGAAAAGCCGTAGCTTAATAAATTAAGTAATTCCTGGTATGGTTACTGTACTGGTAACTCCCCAAAAGAATCTGGATTGTGGTGAGGGAACAGAGAAAAAAGCTCATTTAGGACCTGAAATTACGAAGGGGGTAGGTAGCTGTATATCAGGGAGTATCCCTTCAGAGAATAAAAACAGCTGGAGCTTATTAAGGTAATTACACAGGGGAATGGATAATGTACTGGAACTCCTCAGAAGATTATGATTTGTGGTGAAGGGAGAGAGATAAAAGCTCATTTAGGAACGACATGAACATGCTGCGTAGGTAGCTGTTTATCAGTAAATATCTTCACTAAGATTAAGAAAAGCAGTAGCTTAATAAATTAAGTACTTCCTGGTATGGTTACTGTACTGGTACCTCTCCAAAGGAATCTGGATTGTGGTGAGGGGAACAGAGGAAAAAAGCACATTTAGGACATGCACTTACGAAGGGGATAGGCAGCTGTATATCAGGGAGTAAACCTTCTGAGAATAAAAACAGCTGGAGCTTGTTAAAGTAATTACACAGGGGAAAGGATAATGTACTGGAACACTTCAGAAGATTCTGATTTGTGGTGAGGGGAGAGAGATAAAAGCTCATTTAAGAACGACATGAAAATGCTGCATAGGTAGCTGTTTATCAGTAAATATCTCCACTGAGATTAAGAAAAGCAGTAGCTTAATAAATTAAGTACTTCCTGGTATGGTTACTGTATTGGTAACTCCCAAAAGAATCTGGATTGTGGTGAGGGAACAGAGAAAAAAGCTCATTTAGGACCTGCACTTACGAAGGGGGTATGCAGCTGTATATCAGGGAATAAAACTTCTGAGATTAAAACAACTGCAGCTTGTTAAGGTAATTACGCAGGGGAAAGGATAATGTACTGGGAACTCCACAGAAGAATCTGATTCGTGGTGAGGGGAGAGAGATAAAAGCTCATTTAGGAACTGCACTTACGAAGGGGGTAGCTAGCTGTATATCAGGGAGTATCCCTTCTGAGAATAAAAAGAGCTGGAGCTTGTTAAGGTAATTACACAGGGGAAAGGATAATGTACTGGGAACTCCTCAGAAGAATCTGATTTCTGGTGAGGAGAGAGATAAAAGCTCATTTAGGAACGAAATGAACATGCTGCAGAAGTAGAAGTTTATCAGTAAATATCTCCACTGAGATTAAGAAAAGCAGTAGCTTAATAAATTAAGTACTTCCTGGTATGGTTACTGTACTGGTAACTCCCCAAAAGAATCTGGATTGTGGTGAGGGAACAGAGAAAAAAGCTCATTTAGGACCTGCACTTATGAAGGGGGTAAGCAGCTGTATATCATAGAGTAAACCTTCTGAGAATAAAATCAGATGGAGCTTGTTAAGGTAATTACACATGGGAAATGATAATGTACTGGGAACTCCTCAGACCTACCTTATTTGTGGTGAGGGGAGAGAGATAAAAGCTCATTTAGGAACGACATGAACATGCTGTGTAGGTAGCTGTTTATCAGTAAATATCTACACTGAGATTAAGAAAAGTAGTAGCTTAATAAATTAAGTACTTCATGGTATGGTTACTGTACTGGTAACTCCCAAAGAATCTGGATTGTGGTGAGGGAACAGAGAAAAAAGCTCATTTAGGACCTGCACTTACGAAGGTGTTAGGCAGCTGTTATCAGGGAGTAAACTTTCTGAGAATAAAAACAGCTGGAGCTTGTTAAGGTAATTACACATGGGAAAGGATAATGTACTGGGAACTCCTCAGAAGAATCTGATTTGTGGTGAGGGGAGAGAGATAAAAGCTCATTTAGGAACGGCATGAACATGCTGCGTAGGTATCTGTTTATCAGTAAATATCTCCACTGAGATTAAGAAAAGCAGTAGCTTAATAAATTAAGTACTTCCTGGTATGGTACTGTACTGGTAACTCCCCAAAAGAATCTGGATTGTGGTGAGGGAACAGAGAAAAAAGATCATTTAGGACCTGCACTTACGAAGAGGTTCGGCAGCTGTATATCAGGGAGTATCCCTTCTGAGAATAAAAACAGCTGGAGCTTGTTAAGGTAATTACACTGGGGAAAGGATAATGTACTGGAACTCCTCAGAAGAATCTGATTTGTGGTGAGGGGAGAGAGATAAAAGCTCATTAAGAACGACATGAAAATGCTGCATAGGTAGCTGTTTATCAGTAAATATCTCCACTGAGATTAAGAAAAGCAGTAGCTTAATAAATTAAGTACTTCCTGGTATGGTTACTGTACTGGTAAGTCCCCAAAAGAATCTGGATTGTGGTGAGGGAACAGAGAAAAAAGCTCATTTAGGACCTGCACTTACGAAGCGGGTAGGCAGCAGTATATCAGAGTAAACCTTCTGAGAATAAAAACAGCTGGAGCTTGTTAAGGTAATTACGCAGTGGAAAGGATAATGTACTGAACTCCTCAGAAGAATCTGATTTGTGGTGAGGGAGAGAGATAACAGCTCATTTAGGAACGACATGAACATGCTGAGTTGGTAGCTGTTTATCAGTAAATATCTCCACTGAGATAAGAAAAGCAGTAGCTTAATAAATTAAGTACTTCCTGTTATGGTAACTTCACTGGTAACTCCCGAAAAGAATCTGGATTGTGGTGAGGGGAGCAGAGAAAAAACCTCATTAAGGACCTGAACTTACGAAGGGGGTAGGCAGCTGTATATCAGGTTGTATCCCATCTGAGAATAAAATCAGCTGGAGCTTGTTAAGGTAATTAAACAGGGGAAAGGATAATGTACTGGGATCTCCTCAGAACAATCTGATTTGTGGTGAGGGGAGAGAGATAAAAGCTCATTAGTAACGACATGAAAATGATAAGTAGGTAGCTGTTTTTCAGTAAATATCTCCACTGAGATTAAGAAGAGCAGTAGCTTAATAAATTAAGTACTTCCTGGTATGGTTACTGTACTGGTAACTCCCAAAAGAATCTGGATTGTGGTGAGGGGAACAGAGAAAAAAGCTCATTTAGGACCTGCACTAACGAAGTGGGTAGGCAGCTGTATATCAGGGAGTAAACGTTGTGAGAATAAAAACAACTGGAGCTTGTTAAGGTAATTACACAGGGGAAAGGATAATGTACTGGGAACTTCTCAGAAGAATCTGATTTGTTTTGAGGGGAGAGAGATAAAAGCTCATTTAGGAACGACATGAACATGCTGCATAGGTAGCTGTTTATCAGTAAATATCTCCACTGAGATTAAGAAAAGCAGTAGCTTAATAAATTAAGTAATTCCTGGTATGGTTACTGTACTTCTAACTCCCCAAAAGAATCTGGATTGTGGTGAGGGAAGAGAGAAAAAAGCTCATTTAGGACCTGCACTTACGAAGGTGGTAGGCAGCTGTATATCAGGGAGTATCCCTTCTGAGAATAAAAACAGATGGAGCTTGTTAAGGAAATTACACAGGGGAAAGGATAATGTACTGGGAACTCCTCTGAAGAATCTGATTTGTGGTGAGGGGAGAGAGATAAAAGCTCATTTAGGAACGACATGAACATGCTGCGTAGGTAGCTGTTTATCAGTAAGTATCTCCACTGAGATTAAGAAAAGCAGTAGCTTAATAAATTAAGTACTTCCTGGTATGGTTACTGTACTGGTAACTCCCCAAAAGAATCTGGATTGTGGTGAGCGAACAGAGAAAAAAGCACATTTAGGACCTGCACTTACGAAGTTGGTAGGCAGCTGTATATCAGGGAGTAAACCTTCTGAGAATAAAAACAGCTGGAGCTTGTTAAGGTAATTAAACATGGGAAAGGATAATGTACTGGGAAGTCCTCAGAAGAATCTGATTTGTGGTGAGGGGAGAGAGATAAAAGCTCATTTAAGAACGGCATGAACATGCTGCGTAGGTATCTGTTTATCAGTAAATATCTCCACTGAGATTAAGAAAAGCAGTAGCTTAATAAATTAAGTACTTCCTGGTATGGTTACTGTACTGGTAACTCCCCAAAAGAATCTGGATTGTGGTGAGGGAACAGAGAAAAAAGATCATTTAGGACCTGCACTTACAAAGGGGGTAGGCAGCTGTATATCAGGGAGTAAACCTTCTGAAAATAAAAACAGCTGGAGCTTGTTAAGGTAATTACACAGGGGAAAGGATATTGTACTGGGAACTCCTCAGAAGATTCTGATTTGTGGTGAGGGGAGAGAGATAAAAGCTCATTTAGGAACGGCATGAAACATGCTGCATAGGTAGCTGTTTATCAGTAAATATCTCCACTGAGATTAAGAAAAGCAGTAGCTTAATAAGTTACGTACTTCCTGGAATGGTTACTGTACTGGTAATTCCCCAAAAGTATCTGGATTGTGGTGAGGGGACAGAGAAAAAAGCTCATTTTAGACCTACACTTACGAAGGGGGTAGGCAGCTGTATATCAGGGAGTAAAACTTCTGAGAATAAAAACAGCTGGAACTTGTTGAGGTAATTACACAGGGGAAAGGATAATGTACAGGGAACTCCTCAGAAGAATCTGATTTGTGGTGAGGGGAGAGAGATAAAAGCTCATTTAGGAACGACATTAACATGCTGCTTAGGTAGCTGTTTATCAGTAAATATCTCCACTGAGATTAAGAAAAGCAGTAGCTTAATAAATTAAGTACTTCCTGTTATGGTAACTTCACTGGTAACTCCCGAAAAGAATCTGGATTGTGGTGAGGGAACAGAGAAAAAACCTCATTAAGGACCTGCACTTACGAAGGGGGTAGGCAGCTGTATATCAGGTTGTATCCCATCTGAGAATAAAATCAGCTGGAGCTTGTTAAGGTAATTAAACAGGGGAAAGGATAATGTACTGGGATCTCCTCAGAACAATCTGATTTGTGGTGAGGGGGAGAGAGATAAAAGCTCATTAGTAACGACATGAAAATGATAAGTAGGTAGCTGTTTTTCAGTAAATATCTCCACTGAGATAAGAAGAGCAGTAGCTTAATAAATTAAGTACTTCCTGGTATGGTTACTGTACTGGTAACTCCCCAAAAGAATCTGGATTGTGGTGAGGGAACAGAGAAAAAAGCTCATTTAGGACCTGCACTTACGAAGGTGGTAGGCAGCTGTATATCAGGGAGTAAACCTTCTGAGAATAAAAACAGCTTCAGCTTGTTAAGGTAATTACACAGGGGAAAGCATAATGTACTGGGAACTTCTCAGAAGAATCTGATTTGTTTTGAGGGGAGAGAGATAAAAGCTCATTTAGGAACGACATGAACATGCTGTATAGGTAGTTGTTTATCAGTAAATATCTCCACTGAGATTAAGAAAAGCAGTAGCTTAATAAATTAAGTAATTCCTGGTATGGTTACTGTACTTCTAACTCCCAAAAGAATCTGGATTGTGGTGAGGGAACAGAGAAAAAAGCTCATTTAGGACCTGCACTTACGAAGGTGGTAGGCAGCTGTATATCAGGGAGTATCCCTTCTGAGAATAAAAACAGATGGAGCTTGTTAAGGAAATTACACAGGGGAAAGGATAATGTACTGGGAACTCCTCTGAAGAATCTGATTTGTGGTGAGGGGAGAGAGATAAAATCTCATTTAGGAATGACATGAACATGCTGCGTACGTAGCTGTTTATCAGTAAATATCTCCACTGAGATTAAGAAAAGCAGTAGCTTAATAAATTAAGTACTTCCTGGTATGGTTACTGTACTGGTAACTCCCCAAAACAATCTGGATTGTATTGAGGGAACAGATTAAAAAGCTCACTTAGGACCTGCACTTACGAAGGGGGTAGGCAGCTGTATATCAGGGAGTAAACCTTCTGAGAATAAAAACAGCTGGAGCTTGTTAAGGTAATTACACATGGGAAAGGATAAAGTACTGGGAACTCCTCAGAAGAATCTGATTTGTGGTGAGGGGAGAGAGATAAAAGCTCATTTAAGAACGGCATGAACATGCTGCGTAGGTATCTGTTTATCAGTAAATATCTCCACTGAGATTAAGAAAAGCAGTAGCTTAATAAATTAAGTACTTCCTGGTATGGTTACTGTACTGGTAACTCCCCAAAAGAATCTGGATTGTGGTGAGGGAACAGAGAAAAAAGATCATTTAGGACCTGCACTTACAAAGGGGGTAGGCAGCTGTATATCAGGGAGTAAACCTTCTGAAAATAAAAACAGCTGGAGCTTGTTAAGGTAATTACACAGGGGAAAGGTTAATGTACTGGGAACTCCTCAGAAGATTCTGATTTGTGGTGAGGGGAGAGAGATAAAAGCTCATTTAGGAACGACATGAAAATACTGCATAGGTAGCTGTTTATCAGTAAATATCTCCACTGAGATTAAGAAAAGCAGTAGCTTAATAAGTTACGTACTTCCTGGAATGGTTACTGTACTGGTAATTCCCCAAAAGTATCTGGATTGTGGTGAGGGGACAGAGAAAAAAGCTCATTTAGGACCTACACTTACGAAGGGGGTAGGCAGCTGTATATCAGGGAGTAAACCTTCTGAGAATAAAAACAGCTGGAGCTTGTTGAGGTAATTACACAGGGGAAAGGATAATGTACTGGGAACTCCTCAGAAGAATCTGATTTGTGGTGAGGGGAGAGAGATAAAAGCTCATTTAGGACCTGCACTTACAAAGGGGGTAGGCAGCTGTATATCAGGGAGTATCCCTTTTGAGAATAAAAATAGCTGGAGCTTTTTAAGGTAATTACACAGGGTTAAGGGTAATATACTGGGAACTCCCCAAAAGAATCTGGATTGTGGTGAGGGAACAGAGGAAAAAGCTCATTTAGGACCTGCACTTACGAAGGGATTAGGCAGCTGTATATCAGGGAGTAAACCTTCTGAGAATAAAAACAGCTGGAGCTTGTTAAGGTAATTTCACAGGGGAAAGGATAATGTACTGGGAAGTCCTCAGAATAATCTGATTTGTGGTGAGGGGAGAGAGATAAAAGCTCATTTAGGAACGACATGAACATGCTGCGTAGGTAGCTGTTTATCAGTAAGTATCTCCACTGAGATTAAGAAAAGCAGTAGCTTAATAAATTAAGTAATTCCTGGTATGGTTACTGTACTGGTAACTCCCTAAAAGAATCTGGATTGTGGTGAGGGAACAGAGAAAAAAGCTCATTTAGGACCTGCACTTACGAAGGGGGTGGGCAGCTGTATATCATTGAGTATCCCTTCTGAGAATAAAAACAGCTGGAGCTTGTTAAGGTAATTACACAGGGGAAAGTATAATGTACTGGGAACTCCTCAGAAGAATCTGATTTGTGATGAGGGGAGAGAGATAAAAGCTCATTTAGCAACGACATGAAAATGCTGCATAGGTAGCTGTTTATCAGTAAATATGTCCACTGAGATTAAGATAAGCAGTAGCTTAATAAATTAAGTACTTCCTGGTATGGTTACTGTACTGGTAACTCCCCAAAAGAATCTGGATTGTGGTGAGCGAACAGAGAAAAAAGCACATTTAGGACCTGCACTTACGAAGTTGGTAGGTAGCTGTATATCAGGGAGTAAACCTTCTGAGAATCAAAACAGCTGGAGCTTGTTAAGGTAATTAAACAGGGGAAAGGATAATGTACTGGGAAGTCCTCAGAAGAATCTGATTTGTGGTGAGGGGAGAGAGATAAAAGCTCATTTAGGAATGACATGAATATGCTGCGTAGGTAGCTGTTTATCAGAAAATATCTCCACTGAGATTAAGAAAAGCAGTAGCTTAATAAATTAAGTACTTCCTGGTATGGTTACTGTACTGCTAACTCCCCAAAAGAATCAAGATTGTGTTGAGGGAACAGAGAAAAAAGCTCATTTAGGACCTGCACTTACGAAGGGGGTAGGCAGCTGTATATCAGGGAGTATCCCTTCTGAGAATAAAAACAGATGGAGCTTGTTAAGGTAATTACACAGGGGAAAGGATAATGTACTGGGAACTCCTCAGAAGAATCTGATTTGTGGTGAGGGGAGAGAGATAAAAGCTCATTTAGGAACGGCATGAACATGCTGCGTAGGTATCTGTTTATCAGTAAATATCTCCACTGAGATTAAGAAAAGCAGTAGCTTAATAAATTAAGTACTTCCTGGTATGGTTACTCTACTGGTAACTCCCCAAAAGAATCTGGATTGTGGTGAGGGAACAGAGAAAAAAGCTCATTTAGGACCTGCACTTACGAAGGGGGTAGGCAGCTGTATATCAGGGAGTATCCCTTCTGAGAATAAAAACAGCTGGAGCTTGTTAAGGTAATTACACAGGGGAAAGCTCAATGTACTGGGAACTCCTCAGAAGAATCTGATTTGTAGTGAGGGGAGAGAGAAAAAAGCTCATTTATGAACGACATGAAAATGCTGAATAGGTAGCTGTTTATCAGTAAATAACTCAACTGAGATTAAGAAAAGCAGTAGCTTAATAAATTACGTACTTCCTGGTATGGTTACTGTACTGGTAACTCCCCAAAAGAATCTGGATTGTGGTGAGGGAACAGAGAAAAAAGCTCATTTCGGACCTGCACTTACGAAGGTGGTAGGCACCTGTATATCAGGGAGTAAATCTTCTGAGTATAAAAATAGCTGGAGCTTATTAAGGTAATTACACAGGGGAAAGGATAATATGCTGCGAACTCCTCAGAAGAATCTGATTTGTGGTGAGGGGTGAGAGATAAAAGCTCATTTAGGAACGAGATGAACATGCTGCATAGGTCGCTGTTTATCTGTAAATATCTCCACTGAGTTTAAGAAAAGGAGTAGCTTAATAAATTAAGCACTTGCTGGTATGGTTACTGTACTGGTAACTCCCCAAAAGAATCTGGATTGTGGTGAGGGCACAAAGAAAAAAGCTCATTTAGGACCTGCACTTACGAAGGGAGTAGGCAGCTGTATATCAGGCATTAAACCTTCTGAGAATAAAAACAGCTGGAGCTTGTTAGGTTAATTACACAAGGGAACGGATAATGTACTGGGAACTCCTCAAAAAAATCTGATTTGTGGTGAGGGGAGGGAGATAAAAGCTCATTTAGGAACGACATGAAAATGCTGCATAGGTAGCTGTTTATCAGTAAATATCTCCACTGAGATTAAGAAAAGCAGTAGCTTAATAAATTAAGTACTTCCTGGTATGGTTACTGTACTGGTAACTCCGCAAAAGAATCTGGATTGTGGTGAGGGGACAGAGAAAAAAGCTCATTTAGGACCTGCACTTACGAAGGGGGTAGGCAGCTGTATATCAGGGAGTATCCCTTCTGAGAATAAAAACAGCTGGATCTTCTTAAGGTAATTACACAGGGGATAGGATAATGTACTGGTAACACCTCAGAAGAATCTGATTTGTGGTGAGGGGAGAGAGATAAAAGCTCATTTAGGAACGACATGAACATGCCGCGTAGGTAGCTGTTTATCAGTAAAAATCTCCACTGAGATTAAGAAAAGCAGTAGCTTAATAAATTAAGTACTTCCTGGTATGGTTACTCTACTGGTAACTCCCCAAATGAATCTGTATTGTGGTGAGGGAACAGAGAAAAAAGCTCATTTAGGACCTGCAATTACGAAGGGGGTAGGCAGCTGTATATCAGTGAGTAAACCATCTGAGAATAAAAACAGCTGGAGCTTGTTAAGGTAATTATACAGGGGAAAGGATAATGTACTGGGAACTCCTCAGAAGAATCTGATTTGTGGTGAGGGGAGAGAGATAAAAGCTCATTTAAGAACGACATGAACGTGCTGCGTAGTTAGCTGTTTATCAGTTAATATCTCCACTGAGATTAAGAAAAGCAGTAGCTTAATAAATTAATTACTTCCTGGTATGGTTACTGTACTGGTAACTCCCCAAAAGAATCTGGACTGTGGTGAGGGAACAGATAAAACAGCTCATTTAGGACCTGCAATTACGAAGGGGGTAGGCAGCTGTATATCAGTGAGTAAACCATCTGAGAATAAAAACAGCTGGAGCTAGTTAAGGTAATTACACAGGGGAAAGGATAATGTACTGGGATGTCCTCAGAAGAATCTGATTTGTGGTGAGGGGAGAGAGATAAAAGCTCATTTAGGAACGACTTGAACATGCTGCGTAGGTAGCTGTTTATCAGTAAGTATCTCCACTGAGATTAAGAAAAGCAGTAGCTTAATAAATTAAGTACTTCCTGGTATGGTTACTGTACTGGGAACTCCCCAAAAGAATCTGGAATGTGGTGAGGGAACAGAGGAAAAAGCTCATTTAGAACCTGCACTTACGAAGGGGTTAGGCAGCTGTATATCAGGGAGTATCCCTTCTGAGAATAAAAACAGCTGGAGCTTGTTAAGACAATTACACAGAGGAAAGTGTAATGTACTGGGAACTCCTCAGAAGAATCTGATTTGTGGTGAGGGGAGAGAGATAAAAGCTCATTTAGGAACGACATGAACATGCTGCGTAGGTAGCTGTTTATCAGAAAATATCTGAACTGAGATTAAGAAAAGCATTAGCTTAATAAATTAAGTACTTCCTGGTATGGTTACAGTACTGGTAACTCCCCAAAAGAATCTGGATTGTGTTGAGGAAACAGAGAAAAAAGCTCATTTAGGACCTACACTTACGAAGGGGGTAGACCGCTGTATATCAGGGAGTAACCCTTCTGAGAATAAAAACAGCTGGAGCATGTTAAGGTAATTACACAGGGGAAAGGATAATGTACTGGGAACTCCTCAGAAGAATCTGATTTGTGGTGAGGGGAGAGAGACAAAAGCTCATTTAGGAACGACATGAAAATGCTGCATAGGTAGCTGTTTATCAGTAAATATCTCCACTGAGATTAAGAAAAGCAGTAGCTTAATAAATTAAGTACTTCCTGGTATGGTTACTGTACTGGTAAGTCCCCAAAAGCATCTGGATTGTGGTGAGGGAACAGAAAAATAAGCTCATTTAGGACCGGCACTTACGAAGGGGGTAAGCAGCTGTATATCAGGGAGTAAACCTTTTGAGAATAAAAACAGAAGGAGCTTGTTAAGGTAATTACACAGGGGAAAGGATAATGTACTGGGAACTCCTCAGAAGAATCTGATTTGTGGTGAGGGGAGAGAGATAACAGCTCATTTAGGAACGACAGGAACATCCTGCGTGGGTAGCTGTTTATCAGTAAATATCTCCACTGAGATTAAGAAAAGCAGTAGCTTAATAAAATAATTACTCCCTCATATGGTTACTGTACTGGTAATTCCCAAAAAGAATCTGGATTGTGGTGAGGGAACAGAGAAAATAGCTCATTTAGGACCTGCCCTTAAGAAGGGGGTAGGCAGCTGTATATCAGGGAGTAAACCTTCTGAGAATAAAAAGAGCTGGAGCTTGTTAAGGTAATTACACAGGGGAAAGGATAATGTACTGGGAACTCCTCAGAAGAATCTGATTTGTGGAGAGGGGAGAGAGATAAAAGCTCATTTAGGAACGACAAGAACATGCTGCGTAGGTAGCCGTTTATCACTAAATATCTCCACTGAGATTCAGAAAAGCAGTAGGTTAATAAATTAAGTACTTCCTGGTATGGTTACTGTACTGGTAATTCCCCAAAAGAATCTGGATTGTGGTGAGGGAATAGAGAAAAAAGCTCAATTAGGACCTGCACTTACGAAGTGGGTAGGCAGCTGTATATCAGGGAGTATCCCTTCTGAGAATAAAAACAGCTGGAGATTGTTAAGACAATTACACAGGGGAAAGTATAATGTACTGGGAACTCCTCAGAAGAATCTGATTTGTGGTGAGGGGAGAGAGATAAAAGCTCATTTAGGAACGACATGAACATGCTGCGTAGGTAGCTGTTTATCAGAAAATATCTGAACTGAGATTAAGAAAAGCAGTACCTTAATAAATTAAGTACTTCCTGGTATGGTTACTGTACTGGTAACTCCCCAAAAGAATCTGGATTGTGTTGAGGAAACAGAGAAAAAAGCTCATTTAGGACCTGCACTTATGAAGGGGGTAGACCGCTGTATATCAGTGAGTAACCCTTCTGAGAATAAAAACAGCTGGAGCATGTTAAGGTAATTACACAGGGGAAAGGATAATGTACTGGGAACTCCTCAGAAGAATCTGATTTGTGGTGAGGGGAGAGAGATAAAAGCTCATTTAGGAACGACATGAAAATGCTGCATAGGTAGCTGTTTATCAGTAAATATCTCCACTGAGATTAAGAAAAGCAGTAGCTTAATAAATTAAGTACTTCCTGGTATGGTTACTGTACTGGTAACTCCCCAAAAGAATCTGGATTGTGGTGAGGGAACAGAGAAAAAAGCTCATTTAGGACCTGCACTTACGAAGGTGGTAGGCAGCTGTATATCAGGGAGTAAACCTTCTGAGAATAAAAACAGCTTCAGCTTGTTAAGGTAATTACACAGGGGAAAGGATAATGTACTTGGAACTCCTCAGAAGAATCTGATTTGTGGTGAGGGGAGAGAGATAAAAGCTCATTTAGGAACGAGAGGAACATCCTGAGTGGGTAGCTGTTTATCAGTAAATATCTCCACTGAGATTAAGAAAAGCAGTAGCTTAATAAAATAATTACTCCCTCATATGCTTACTGTAATGGTAACTCCCAAAAAGAATCTGGATTGTGGTGAGGGAACAGAGAAAATAGCTCATTTAGGACCTGCCCTTAAGAAGGGGGTAGGCAGCTGTATATCAGGGAGTAAACCTTCTGAGAATAAAAAGAGCTGGAGCTTGTTAAGGTAATTACACAGGGGAAAGGATAATGTACTGGGAACTCCTCAGAATAACCTGATTTGTGGAGAGGGGAGAGAGATAAAAGCTCATTTAGGAACGACATGAACATGCTGCGTAGGTAGCCGTTTATCACTAAATATCTCCACTGAGATTAAGAAAAGCAGTAGGTTAATAAATTAAGTACTTCCTGGTATGGTTACTGTACTGGTAATTCCCCAAAAGAATCTGGATTGTGGTGAGGGAATAGAGAAAAAAGCTCAATTAGGACCTGCACTTACGAAGTGGGTAGGCAGCTGTATATCAGGGAGTATACCTTCTGAGAATAAAGACAGCTGGAGCTTCTTAAGGTAATTAAAAAGGGGAAAGGATAATGTACTTGGAACTCCTCAGAAGAATCTGATTTGTGGTGAGGGGAGAGGGATTATAGCTCATTTAGGAACGACATGAAAATGGTCATAGGTAGCTGTTTATCAGTAAATATCTCCACTGAGATTAAGAAAAGCAGTAGCTTAATAAATTAAGTACTTCCTGGTATGTTTACTGTACTGGTAACTCCCCAAAAGAATCTGGATTGTGGTGAGTGAACAGAGAAAAAAGCTCATTTAGGACCTGCACTTACGAAGGGGGTAGGCAGCTGTATATCAGGGAGTATCCCTTCTGAGAATAAAAACAGCTGGAGCTTGTTAAGGTAATTACACAGGGGAAAGCTCAATGTACTGGGAACTCCTCAGAAGAATCTGATTTGTAGTGAGGGGAGAGACAAAAAAGCTCATTTATGAACGACATGAAAATGCTGAATAGGTAGCTGTTTATCAGTAAATAACTCAACTGAGATTAAGAAAAGCAGTAGCTTAATAAATTAAGTACTTCCTGGTATGGTTACTGTACTGGTAACTCCCCAAAAGAATCTGGATTGTGGTGAGGGAACAGAGAAAAAAGCTCATTTCGGACCTGCACTTACGAAGGTGGTAGGCACCTGTATATCAGGGAGTAAATCTTCTGAGAATAAAAATAGCTGGAGCTTCTTAAGGTAATTACACAGGGGAAAGGATAATATACTGCGAACTCCTCAGAAGAATCTGATTTGTGGTGAGGGGTGAGAGATAAAAGCTCATTAAGGAACGAGATGAACATGCTGCATAGGTCGCTGTTTATCTGTAAATATCTCCACTGAGTTTAAGAAAAGGAGTAGCTTAATAAATTAAGTACTTGCTGGTATGGTTACTGTACTGGTAACTCCCCAAAAGAATCTGGATTGTGGTGAGGGCACAAAGAAAAAAGCTCATTTAGGACCTGCACTTACGAAGGGAGTAGGCAGCTGTATATCAGGCAGTAAACCTTCTGAGAATAAAAACAGCTGGAGCTTGTTAGGTTAATTACACAGGGGAACGGATAATGTACTGGGAACTCCTCAGAATAATCTGATTTGTGGTGAGGGGAGAGAGATAAAAGCTCATTTAGGAACGACATGAACATGCTGCGTAGGTAGCCGTTTATCAGTAAATATCTCCACTGAGATTAAGAAAAGCAGTAGCTTAATAAATTAAGTACTTCCTGGTATGGTTACTGTACTGGTAATTCCCCAAAAGAATCTGGATTGTGGTGAGGGAACAGAGAAAAAAGCTCAATTAGGACCTGCACTTACGAAGGGCGTAAGCAGCTGTATATCAGGGAGTATCCCTTCTGAGAATAAAAACAGCTGGAGCTTGTTAAGGTAATTACACAGGGGAAAGGATAATGTACTGGGAACTCCTCAGAAGAATCTGATTTGTGGTGAGGGGAGAGAGGTAAAAGCTCATTTAGGAACGACATGAAAATGCTGCATAGTTAGCTGTTTATCAGTAAATATCTCCACTGAGATTAAGAAAAGCAGTAGCTTAATAAATTAACTACTTCCTGGTATGGTTACTGTACTGGTAACTCCCCAAAAGAATCTGGATTGTGGTGAGGGAACAGAGAAAAAAGCTCATTTAGGACCTGCACTTACAAAGGGGGTAGGCAGCTGTATATCAGGGAGTATCCCTTCTGAGAATAAAAATAGCTGGAGCTTTTTAAGGTAATTACACAGGGTTAAGGGTAATATACTGGGAACTCCCCAAAAGAATCTGGATTGTGGTGAGGGAACAGAGGAAAAAGCTCATTTAGGACCTGCACTTACGAAGGGATTAGGCAGCTGTATATCAGGGAGTAAACCTTCTGAGAATAAAAACAGCTGGAGCTTGTTAAGGTAATTTCACAGGGGAAAGGATAATGTACTGGGAAGTCCTCAGAATAATCTGATTTGTGGTGAGGGGAGAGAGATAAAAGCTCATTTAGGAACGACATGAACATGCTGCGTAGGTAGCTGTTTATCAGTAAGTATCTCCACTGAGATTAAGAAAAGCAGTATCTTAATAAATTAAGTAATTCCTGGTATGGTTACTGTACTGGTAACTCCCTAAAAGAATCTGGATTGTGGTGAGGGAACAGAGAAAAAAGCTCATTTAGGACCTGCACTTACGAAGGGGGTGGGCAGCTGTATAACATTGAGTATCCCTTCTGAGAATAAAAACAGCTGGAGCTTGTTAAGGTAATTACACAGGGGAAAGTATAATGTACTGGGAACTCCTCAGAAGAATCTGATTTGTGATGAGGGGAGAGAGATAAAAGCTCATTTAGCAACGACATGAAAATGCTGCATAGGTAGCTGTTTATCAGTAAATATGTCCACTGAGATTAAGATAAGCAGTAGCTTAATAAATTAAGTACTTCCTGGTATGGTTACTGTACTGGTAACTCCCCAAAAGAATCTGGATTGTGGTGAGCGAACAGAGAAAAAAGCACATTTAGGACCTGCACTTACGAAGTTGGTAGGCAGCTGTATATCAGGGAGTAAACCTTCTGAGAATAAAAACAGCTGGAGCTTGTTAAGGTAATTAAACAGGGGAAAGGATAATGTACTGGGAAGTCCTCAGAAGAATCTGATTTGTGGTGAGGGGAGAGAGATAAAAGCTCATTTAGGAATGACATGAATATGCTGCGTAGGTAGCTGTTTATCAGAAAATATCTCCACTGAGATTAAGAAAAGCAGTAGCTTAATAAATTAAGTACTTCCTGGTATGGTTACTGTACTGCTAACTCCCCAAAAGAATCAAGATTGTGGTGAGGGAACAGAGAAAAAAGCTCATTTAGGACCTGCACTTACGAAGGGGGTAGGCAGCTGTATATCAGGGAGTATCCCTTCTGAGAATAAAAACAGATGGTGCTTGTTAAGGTAATTACACAGGGGAAAGGATAATGTACTGGGAACTCCTCAGAAGAATCTGATTTGTGGTGAGGGGAGAGAGATAAAAGCTCATTTAGGAACGGCATGAACATGCTGCGTAGGTATCTGTTTATCAGTAAATATCTCCACTGAGATTAAGAAAAGCAGTAGCTTAATAAATTAAGTACTTCCTGGTATGTTTACTGTACTGGTAACTCCCCAAAAGAATCTGGATTGTGGTGAGTGAACAGAGAAAAAAGCTCATTTAGGACCTGCACTTACGAAGGGGGTAGGCAGCTGTATATCAGGGAGTATCCCTTCTGAGAATAAAAACAGCTGGAGCTTGTTAAGGTAATTACACAGGGGAAAGCGCAATGTACTGGGAACTCCTCAGAAGAATCTGATTTGTAGTGAGGGGAGAGAGAAAAAAGCTCATTTATGAACGACATGAAAATGCTGAATAGGTAGCTGTTTATCAGTAAATAACTCAACTGAGATTAAGAAAAGCAGTAGCTTAATAAATTAAGTACTTCCTGGTATGGTTACTGTACTGGTAACTCCCCAAAAGAATCTGGATTGTGGTGAGGGAACAGAGAAAAAAGCTCATTTCGGACCTGCACTTACGAAGGTGGTAGGCACCTGTATATCAGGGAGTAAATCTTCTGAGAATAAAAATAGGTGGAGCTTGTTAAGGTAATTACACAGGGAAAAGGATAATATACTGCGAACTCCTCAGAAGAATCTGATTTGTGGTGAGGGGTGAGAGATAAAAGCTCATTTAGGAACGAGATGAACATGCTGCATAGGTCGCTGTTTATCTGTAAATATCTCCACTGAGTTTAAGAAAAGGAGTAGCTTAATAAATTAAGTACTTGCTGGTATGGTTACTGTACTGGTAACTCCCCAAAAGAATCTGGATTGTGGTGAGGGCACAAAGAAAAAAGCTCATTTAGGACCTGCACTTACGAAGGGAGTAGGCAGCTGTATATCAGGCAGTAAACCTTCTGAGAATAAAAACAGCTGGACCTTGTTAGGTTAATTACACAGGGGAACGGATAATGTACTGGGAACTCCTCAAAAAAATCTGATTTGTGGTGAGGGGAGGGAGATAAAAGCTCATTTAGGAACGACATGAAAATGCTGCATAGGTAGCTGTTTATCAGTAAATATCTCCACTGAGATTAAGAAAAGCAGTAGCTTAATAAATTAAGTACTTCCTGGTATGGTTACTGTACTGGTAACTCCGCAAAAGAATCTGGATTGTGGTGAGGGGACAGAGAAAAAAGCTCATTTAGGACCTGCACTTACGAAGGGGGTAGGCAGCTGTATATCAGGGAGTATCCCTTCTGAGAATAAAAACAGCTGGATCTTCTTAAGGTAATTACACAGGGGATAGGATAATGTACTGGGAACACCTCAGAAGAATCTGATTTGTGGTGAGGGGAGAGAGATAAAAGCTCATTTAGGAACGACATGAACATGCCGCGTAGGTAGCTGTTTATCAGTAAAAATCTCCACTGAGATTAAGAAAAGCAGTAGCTTAATAAATTAAGTACTTCCTGGTATGGATACTCTACTGGTAACTCCCCAAATGAATCTGCATTGTGGTGAGGGAACAGAGAAAAAAGCTCATTTAGGACCTGCAATTACGAAGGGGGTAGGCAGCTGTATATCAGTGAGTAAACCATCTGAGAATAAAAACAGCTGGAGCTTGTTAAGGTAATTATACAGGGGAAAGGATAATGTACTGGGAACTCCTCAGAAGAATCTGATTTGTGGTGAGGGGAGAGAGATAAAAGCTCATTTAAGAACGACATGAATGTGCTGCGTAGTTAGCTGTTTATCAGTAAATATCTCCACTGAGATTAAGAAAAGCAGTAGCTTAATAAATTAATTACTTCCTGGTATGGTTACTGTACTGGTAACTCCCCAAAAGAATCTGGACTGTGGTGAGGGAACAGATAAAACAGCTCATTTAGGACCTGCAATTACGAAGGGGGTAGGCAGCTGTATATCAGTGAGTAAACCATCTGAGAATAAAAACAGCTGGAGCTAGTTAAGGTAATTACACAGGGGAAAGGATAATGTACTGGGATGTCCTCAGAAGAATCTGATTTGTGGTGAGGGGAGAGAGATAAAAGCTCATTTAGGAACGACTTGAACATGCTGCGTAGGTAGCTGTTTATCAGTAAGTATCTCCACTGAGATTAAGAAAAGCAGTAGCTTAATAAATTAAGTACTTCCTGGTATGGTTACTGTACTGGGAACTCCCCAAAAGAATCTGGAATGTGGTGAGGGAACAGAGGAAAAAGCTCATTTAGAACCTGCACTTACGAAGGGGTTAGGCAGCTGTATATCAGGGAGTATCCCTTCTGAGAATAAAAACAGCTGGAGCTTGTTAAGACAATTACACAGAGGAAAGTATAATGTACTGGGAACTCCTCAGAAGAATCTGATTTGTGGTGAGGGGAGAGAGATAAAAGCTCATTTAGGAACGACATGAACATGCTGCGTAGGTAGCTGTTTATCAGAAAATATCTGAACTGAGATTAAGAAAAGCAGTAGCTTAATAAATTAAGTACTTCCTGGTATGGTTACTGTACTGGTAACTCCCCAAAAGAATCTGGATTGTGTTGAGGAAACAGAGAAAAAAGCTCATTTAGGACCTACACTTACGAAGGGGGTAGACCGCTGTATATCAGGGAGTAACCCTTCTGAGAATAAAAACAGCTGGAGCATGTTAAGGTAATTACACAGGGGAAAGGATAATGTACTGGGAACTCCTCAGAAGAATCTGATTTGTGGTGAGGGGAGAGAGACAAAAGCTCATTTAGGAACGACATGAAAATGCTGCATAGGTAGCTGTTTATCAGTAAATATCTCCACTGAGATTAAGAAAAGCAGTAGCTTAATAAATTAAGTACTTCCTGGTATGGTTACTGTACTGGTAAGTCCCCAAAAGCATCTGGATTGTGGTGAGGGAACAGAGAAATAAGCTCATTTAGGACCGGCACTTACGAAGGGGGTAAGCAGCTGTATATCAGGGAGTAAACCTTTTGAGAATAAAAACAGAAGGAGCTTGTTAAGGTAATTACACAGGGGAAAGGATAATGTACTGGGAACTCCTCAGAAGAATCTGATTTGTGGTGAGGGGAGAGAGATAACAGCTCATTTAGGAACGACAGGAACATCCTGCGTGGGTAGCTGTTTATCAGTAAATATCTCCACTGAGATTAAGAAAAGCAGTAGCTTAATAAAATAATTACTCCCTCATATGGTTACTGTACTGGTAATTCCCAAAAAGAATCTGGATTGTGGTGAGGGAACAGAGAAAATAGCTCATTTAGGACCTGCCCTTAAGAAGGGGGTAGGCAGCTGTATATCAGGGAGTAAACCTTCTGAGAATAAAAAGAGCTGGAGCTTGTTAAGGTAATTACACAGGGGAAAGGATAATGTACTGGGAACTCCTCAGAAGAATCTGATTTGTGGAGAGGGGAGAGAGATAAAAGCTCATTTAGGAACGACAAGTACATGCTGCGTAGGTAGCCGTTTATCACTAAATATCTCCACTGAGATTAAGAAAAGCAGTAGGTTAATAAATTAAGTACTTCCTGGTATGGTTACTGTACTGGTAATTCCCCAAAAGAATCTGGATTGTGGTGAGGGAATAGAGAAAAAAGCTCAATTAGGACCTGCACTTACGAAGTGGGTAGGCAGCTGTATATCAGGGAGTATCCCTTCTGAGAATAAAAACAGCTGGAGATTGTTAAGACAATTACACAGGGGAAAGTATAATGTACTGGGAACTCCTCAGAACAATCTGATTTGTGGTGAGGGGAGAGAGATAAAAGCTCATTTAGGAACGACATGAACATGCTGCGTAGGTAGCTGTTTATCAGAAAATATCTGAACTGAGATTAAGAAAAGCAGTACCTTAATAAATTAAGTACTTCCTGGTTTGGTTACTGTACTGGTAACTCCCCAAAAGAATCTGGATTGTGTTGAGGAAACAGAGAAAAAAGCTCATTTAGGACCTGCACTTACGAAGGGGGTAGACCGCTGTATATCAGGGAGTAACCCTTCTGAGAATAAAAACAGCTGGAGCATGTTAAGGTAATTACACAGGGGAAAGGATAATGTACTGGGAACTCCTCAGAAGAATCTGATTTGTGGTGAGGGGAGAGAGACAAAAGCTCATTTAGGAACGACATGAAAATGCTGCATAGGTAGCTGTTTATCAGTAAATATCTCCACTGAGATTAAGAAAAGCAGTAGCTTAATAAATTAAGTACTTCCTGGTATGGTTACTGTACTGGTAAGTCCCCAAAAGCATCTGGATTGTGGTGAGGGAACAGAGAAATAACCTCATTTAGGACCGGCACTTACGAAGGGGGTAAGCAGCTGTATATCAGGGAGTAAACCTTTTGAGAATAAAAACAGAAGGAGCTTGTTAAGGTAATTACACAGGGGAAAGGATAATGTACTGGGAACTCCTCAGAAGAATCTGATTTGTGGTGAGGGGAGAGAGATAAAAGCTCATTTAGGAACGACAGGAACATCCTGAGTGGGTAGCTGTTTATCAGTAAATATCTCCACTGAGATTAAGAAAAGCAGTAGCTTAATAAAATAATTACTCCCTCATATGCTTACTGTAATGGTAACTCCCAAAAAGAATCTGGATTGTGGTGAGGGAACAGAGAAAATAGCTCATTTAGGACCTGCCCTTAAGAAGGGGGTAGGCAGCTGTATATCAGGGAGTAAACCTTCTGAGAATAAAAAGACCTGGAGCTTGTTAAGGTAATTACACAGGGGAAAGGATAATGTACTGGGAACTCCTCAGAATAACCTGATTTGTGGAGAGGGGAGAGAGATAAAAGCTCATTTAGGAACGACATGAAAATGGTCATAGGTAGCTGTTTATCAGTAAATATCTCCACTGAGATTAAGAAAAGCAGTATCTTAATGAATTAAGTACTTCCTGGTATGGTTACTGTACTGGTAACTCCGCAAAAGAATCTGGATTGTGGTGAGGGGACAGAGAAAAAAGCTCATTTAGGACCTGCACTTACGAAGGGGGTAGACCGCTGTATATCAGGGAGTAACCCATCTGAGAATAAAAACAGCTGGAGCATGTTAAGGTAATTACACAGGGGAAAGGATAATGTACTGGGAACTCCTCAGAAGAATCGGATTTGTGGTGAGGGGAGAGGGATTATAGCTCATTTAGGAACGACATGAAAATGGTCATAGGTAGCTGTTTATCAGTAAATATCACCACTGAGATTAAGAAAAGCAGTATCTTAATGAATTAAGTGCTTCCTGGTATGGTTACTGTACTGGTAACTCCCCAAAAGAATCTGGATTGTGGTGAGGGAACACAGAAGAAAGCTCATTTAGGACCTGCATTTACGAAGGGGGTAGTCAGCTGTATATCAGGGAGTAAACCTTCTGAGAATAAAAACAGCTGGAGCTTGTTAAGGTAATTACCCAGGGGATAGGATAATGTACTGGGAACTCCTCGGAAGAATCTGATTTGTGGTGAGGGGAGAGAGATAAAAGCTCATTTAGGAACGAAATGAAAATGCTGGATAGGTAGCTGTTTATCAGTAAATATCTCCACTGAGATTAAGAAAAGCAGTAGCTTAATAAATTAAGTACTTCCTGGTATGGTTACTGTACTGGTAACACCCCAAAAGAATCTGGATTGTGGTGAGGGAACAGAGAAAAAAGCTCTTTTATGACCTGCACTTACGAAGGGGGTAGGCAGCTGTATATCAGGGAGCAAACCTTCTGAGAATAAAAACAGCTGGAGCTTGTTATGGTAATTACACAGGGGAAAGGATAATGTACTGGGAACTCCTCAGAATAATCTGATTTGTGGTGAGGGGAGAGAGATAAAAGCTCATTTAGGAACGACATGAACATGCTGCGTAGGTAGCCGTTTATCAGTAAATATCTCCACTGAGATTAAGAAAAGCAGTAGCTTAATAAATTCAGTACTTCCTGGTATGGTTACTGTACTGGTAATTCCCCAAAAGAATCTGGATTGTGGTGAGGGAACAGAGAAAAAAGCTCAATTAGGACCTGCACTTCCGAAGTGGGTAGGCAACGAAGTGGGTAGGCAGCTGTATATCAGGGAGTATCCCTTCTGAGAATAAAGACAGCTGGAGCTTCTTAAGGTAATTACACAGGGGAAAGGATAATGTACTTGGAACTCCTTAGAAGAATCTGATTTGTGGTGAGGGGAGAGGGATTATAGCTCATTTAGGAACGACATGAAAATGGTCATAGGTAGCTGTTTATCAGTAAATATCTCCACTGAGATTAAGAAAAGCAGTAGCTTAATGAATTAAGTACTTCCTGGTATGGTTACTGTACTGGTAACTCCTCAGAAGAATCTGGATTGTGGTGAGGGAACAGAGAAAAAAGCTCATTTAGGACCTGCACTTAAGAAGGGGGTAGGCAGCTGTATATCAGCGAGAATCCCTTCTGAGAATAAAAACAGTTGGAGCTTGTTAAGGTAATTACACAGGGGAAAGGACAATGTACTGGGAGCTCCTCAGAATAATCTGATTTGTGGTGAGGAGAGAGAGATAAAAGCTCATTTAGGAACGACATGAACATGCTGCGTAGGTCGCTGTTTATCAGTAAATACTCTAGAATAGAATGGAATAGAATACAATGGAGTAGAATATTATAGAATAGAATACAATGGAGTAGAATATTCCAGAGTAGAAAAGAATGGAATGGAGTAGAATATTCTAGAATTGAATGGATTGGAGAAGAATATTCTAGAATAGAATAGAATGGAGTACAATATTCTAGAATAGAATGGAATAGAATGAAAAGAAATTGAGTAGATTATAGTAGAATAGAATAGAATGGAGTAGAATATTCTAGAATAGAATAAAATGGAGTAGAACATTCTAGAATAGAATAGAATAGAATGAAGTAGAAAATTCTAGAATAGAATGGAATAGAATAGGGTTGGAGTAGAATATTGTAGAATAGAATAGAATAGAACGGAGTAGAGTATTCCAGAATAGAATACAGTGGACTGGAGTAGAATATTCCAGAATTGCATATAATAGAATGGAGTAGAATATTCTGGATTAGGATAGAATAGAATAGAATGGAGTAGAATATTACAGAATATTCTAGAATAGAATGGAATAGAATAGAATGGAGTAGAATATTATAGAATAGAATAGAATGGAGTAGAATATTCTAGAAGAGAATGGAGTAGAATATTATAGAATATAATAGAATGGAGTAGAATATTCTACAATAGAATAGAATACAATGGAGTAGAATATTCTAGAATGGAATGGAATAGAATGTAATAGAATATAATGGAGTAGAATATATCAGAATAGAATGGAATAGAATGGAGTAGAATATTCAAGTATATTCCAGAATATTCCAGAATAGAAAGGATTAGAATAGAATAGAATGGAGTAGAATATTCTAGAATAGAATAGACTAGCATAGAATGGAGTAGAATATTCTAGAATAGAATAGAATGGAGTAGAATATTCTAGAATAGAATGGAATAGAATAAAGTAGGAGTTGAATATTCTAGAATACAACAGAAAATAATGGAATGGATTGGAGTAGAATATTCTAGAATAGAATGGAATAGAATAGGGTAGGAGTAGAATATTCTAGAATACAACAAAAAATAATGAATTGATTGGAGTAGAATATTCTAGAATAGAATAGAATGGAGTAGAATATTCTAGAATATTCTAGAATAGAATAGATTGGAGGAGAATATTCTAGAATAGAATAGAATAGAATGGAATGGACTTGAGTAGAATATTATACAATAAAATAGAATAGAGAAGAACATTCTAGAATAGAATAGAATGGAGTAGAAAGAAGTAGAATATTATAGAATAGAATAGAATAGAATAGAATAGAATGGAGTAGAACATTCTAGAATGGAATAGAATAGAATGGAATAGAATAGAGTGGATTAGAATTTCAAGAATTGAATGAAATAGAATGCAGTAGAATATTTCAGAATATTCCAAAATAGAATGGAATAGAATAGAATACAATGGAGTAGAATAGAATAGAATGTAATAGAATATTCTAGAATAGAAGAGAATGGAGTAGAATATTCTAGAATAGAATAGAATAGAATGGAGTAGAGTATTCTAGAATAGAATAGAATCGAATAGGAGTAGAATATTCTAGAATAGAATAGAATGCAGTAGAATATTCTAGAATAGAGTAGAATAGAATGGAATCGAATGGAGTAGAATATTCGAGAATAGAGTGGACTAGAGTAGAATATTCTACAATAGAATAGAGTGGAGTAGAATATTCTAGAATAGAAAGGAATGGAATGGAGAGGAACATTCTGGAAGAGAATAGAATGGAATGTAAAGGAATGTAGTAGAATATTCTAGAAGAGAATAGAATGGAGTAGAATATTCTAGAATAGAATAGAATAGAATGGAGTAGAATAATCTAGAATAGAATGCAATAGAATGGAGTAGAATATTCTAGAATAGAATAGAATGGCGGAGAATGGAGTAGAACATTCTTGAATAGAAGAGAATAGAATAGAATGGAGTAGAATAATCTAGAATAGAATGGATTAGAATTGAGTAGAATATTCTAGAATAGAGTAATATGGAGTAGAATATTCAAGAATGGAATAGAATATTCAAGAATAGAATAGAATACAATACAATAGGAGTAGAATATTCTAGAATAGAATAGAATGGAGTAGAATGGAGTAGAATATTCTAGAATAGAATACAACAGAATAGAATGGAATGGAGTAGAATTATCTAGAATAGAATGGAGTATAATGGAGTAGAATATTCTAGAATAGAATCGAATGGAGTAGAATGGAGTAGAATATTCTAGAATAGAATAGAATAAAATAGAATGGAGTAGAATATTCAAGAATGGAATGGAATAGAATGGAGTAGGATATTCTAGAATAGAATGGAATAGAATAGAATGGAGTAGAATATTCTAGAATGGAATAGAATAGGAGTAAAATATTCTAGAATCGAATGGAATGGAATGGAATGGAGTGGAATATATGGAATAGAATAGAATGGAGTAGAATATTCTACAATAGAGTAGAATGGAGTAGAATAGAGTAGAATAGAATAGGAGTAGAATATTCTAGAATAAAATGGAAGGTAATTGAGTAGGATACTCTAGAATAGAAGAGAATCAAATAGAATAGAACAGAATAGAATGGAATGGTGTAGAATATTCAGGAATCGAATCGAATAGAGTAGAAAGAATTAGAATAGTCTAGAATAAAATGGAATCAAATCGAATCGTATAGAATCGAATCGAATCCAATAGAATAGAATAGGAAAGAGGAAAATGGAGGTGAATATTCGAGAATAGAGTAGAATAGAATGGAGTAGAATATTCCAGAATATTCTAGAATAGAATGGAATAGAATGGAACAGAAGGGAGTAGAATATTCTAGAATAGAATAGAATGGAGTAGAATATTCTAGAACAGAATGGAATAGAATGGAGTAGAATATTCTAGAATAGAATGGAGTAGAATATTCCAGAATTGAATAGAATAGAATGGAATCGAATGGAGTAGAATATTCTAGAATAGAATGAGTTGGAGTAGAATATTCTAGAATAGAATAGAATAGAATAGAATATTCTAAAATAGAATAGAATGGAGTAAAATATTCTAGAATGGAATGGAATAGAATGGAATAGAATAGAATGGAGTACAATATTCCAGAATTGAATGGAATAGAATGGTGTAGAATATTCCAGAATATTCCAGAATAGAATGGAATAGAATAGAATAGAACGGAGTAGAATATTCTAGAATAGAATAGAATAGAATAGAATAGAATAGAATAGAATAGAATAGAATAGAATGGAGTAGAATATTCTAGAATAGAATAGAAAAGAATGGAGTAGAATATTCTAGAATACAATAGAAAAGAATGGAATGGATTGTAGTAGAATATTCTAGAATAGAATAGAACAGAATAGAATGGAATGGATTGGAGTAGAATATTCTAGAATAGAATAGAATTGAGTAGAATGTTCTAGAATATTCAAGAATAAAATAGATTGGAGCAGAATATTCAAGAATAAAATAGAATAGAATGGAAAGGAATGGAGTAGAGTATTCTAGAATAGAATAGAATAGAGTAGAATATTCTAGAATAGAATAGAATGGAGTAGAATCAAGTAGAATATTATAGAATAGAATAGAATAGAATGTAGTAGAACATTCTAGAATGGAATGGAATAGAATGGCATAGATTACAATGGAGTAGAATATTCTAGAATTGAATGGAATAGAATAGAGTAGAATATTCCAGAATATTCCAGAATAGAATGGTATAGAATAGAATAGAATGGAGTAGAATATTCTAGAATAGAATAGAGTAGAATAGAATAGAATGGAGTTGAATATACTAGAATAGAATAAAATGGCATAGAATATTGTAGAATAGAATAGAATGGAGTAGAATATTCTAGAATAGAATAGAATGGAGTAGAATGTTCTAGAATAGAATAGAATAGAATAGAATAGAATAGAATAGAATGGAGTAGAATAATCTAGAATTGAATGGAAGATAAGGGAGTAGAAAATTCTAGAATAGAATAGAATGGAGTAGAATGGAGAAGAATATTCGAGAATAGAAGAGAATATAATAGACTGGAGTAGAATAATGTAGAATAGAATGGAATAGAGTGGAGTAGAATATTATAGAATATAGTATCATGGAGTAGAATATTCTAGAATCAAATGGAGTAGAATATTCAAGAGTAGAACGGAATAGAATAGAATAGAATGGAGTAGAATATTCTAGAATAAAATAGAGTAGAATAGAATAGAATGGGGTAGAATATTCTAGAATAGAATAGAATGGAGTAGAATAGAATAGAATAGAGTGGATTAGAGTAGAAAATTCTAGAATAGAATAGAATAGAATAGAGTGGAATAGAATATTCTAGAATAGAATGGAATGGAATGGGATGGAATGGAGTAGAACATTCTAGAAGAGAATAGAATGGAGAGTAAAGGACGGTAGTAGAATATTCTAGAAAAGAATAGAATGGAGTAGAATATTCTAGAATAGAATACAATGGAGAAGAATGGAGTAGAATATTCTAGAATAGAATAGAATGGAGTAAAAAAATCTAGAATAGAATGGAGTAGAATATTCTAGAATAGAGTATAATGGAGTAGAATATTCTAGAATAGAATGGGGTAGAATATTCCAGAATATAATGGAATAGAATCCAATAGGAGTATAATATTCTAGAATAGAATAGAATGGAGTAGAATGGAGTAGAATATTCTAGAATAGAATTGAATAGAATGCAATGGAGTAGAATAATCTGGAATAGATGGAGTAGAATATTCTAGAATAGAATAGATGGAGTAGAATGGAGTAGAATATTCTAGAATAGAATAGAATGGATTAGAATGGAATAGAATATTCTAGAATAGAAGAGAATAGAATAGAATGGAGTAGAATTATCTAGAATAGATTGGAATATAATGGAGTAGAATATTGTAGAATAGAGTATAATGGAGTAGAATATTCTAGAAAAGAAAGGAGTAGAATATTCAAGAATAGAACGGAATAGAATACAATATGAGTAGAATATTGTAGAATAGAATAGAATGGAGTGGAATAATCTAGAATAGAATTGAATAGAATGGAGTAGAATATTCTAGAATAGAATAGAATGGAGTAGAATGGAGTAGAATAATCTAGAATAGAATAGAATAGAATAGAATGGAATGGAGTAGAATAATCTAGAATAGAATGGAATAGAATAGAATAGAATACAATGGGGTAGAATATTCTAGAATTGAATGGAATAGAATGGAGTAGAATATTTCAGAATATTCCAGAATAGAATGGAATAGAATAGAATGGAATGGAGTAGAATAGAATAGAATGGAATAGAATATTCTAGAAAAGAATAGAATGGAGTAGAATATTCTAGAATAGAATAGAATAGAGTGGAGTAGAGTATTCTAGAATAGAATAGAATAGAACAGGAGTAGAATATTTTAGAATACAATAGAATGCAGTAGAATATTCTAGAATAGAATAGAATAGAATGGAATCGAATAGAGTAGAAAATTCGAGAACAGAGTGGATTAGAGTAGAATATTCTAGAAAAGAATAGAGTGGAGTAGAATATTCTAGAATAGAATGGAATGGAATGGACTGGAACATTCTAGAAGAGAATAGAATGGAATGTAAAGGAACGTAGTAGAATAGAATGGATTAGAATGGAGTAGAATATTCTAGAATAGAAGAGAATAGAAGAGAATGCAGTAGAATAATCTAGAATAGAATGGAATAGAATTGAGTAGAATATTCTAGAATAGAGTATAATGGTGTAGAATATTCTAGAAAAGAAAGGAGTAGAATATTCAAGAATAGGACTGAATAAAATACAATAGGAGTAGAATATTGTAGAATAGAATGGAGTGGAATAATCTAGAATAGAATTGAATCGAATGGAGTAGAATATTCTAGAATAGAATAGAATGGAGTAGAATATTCTAGAATAGAATAGAATGGAGTAGAATATTCTAGAATAGAATAGAATAGAATGGAGTAGAATAATCTAGAATTGAATGGAATAGAACGGAGTAGAAAATTCTAGAAGAGAATAGAATGCAGTAGAATGGAGAAGAATATTCGAGAATAGAAGAGAATATAATAGACTGGTGTAGAATAATCTAGAATAGAATGGAAGAGAGTGGAGTAGAATATTCTAGAATATAGTATCATGGAGTAGAATATTCTAGAATCAAATGGGGTAGAATATTCAAGATTAGAACGGAATAGAATAGAATACAATAGAATGGAGTAGAATATTCTAGAATAGAATAGAATAGAATGGAATAGAATGGAGTAGAATTCTCTAGAATAGAGTGGATTAGAGTAGACTATTCTAGAATAGAATAGAGTAGAAGAGAGTGGAGCAGAATATTCTAGAGTAGAATGGAATGGAATAGGATGGAATGGAGTAGAACATTCTAGAAGAGAATAGAATGGAAAGTAAAGGAAGGTAGTAGAATATTCTAGAATAGAATAGAATGGAGTAGAATATTCTAGAATAGAATAGAATGGAGTAGAATATTCTAGAATAGAATAGAATAGAATGGAGTAGAATATTTCACAATATTCCAGAATAGAATGGAATAGAATAGAATGGAATGGAGTAGAATAGAATAGAATGGAATAGAATATTCTAGAAAAGAATAGAATGGAGTAGAATATTCTAGAATAGAATAGAATAGAGTGGAGTAGAGTATTCTAGAATGGAATACAATAGAACAGGAGTAGAATATTCTAGAATACAATAGAATGCAGTAGAATATTCTAGAATAGAATAGAATAGAATGGAATCGAAAAGAGTAGAAAATTCGAGAACAGAGTGGATTAGAGTAGAATATTCTAGAAAAGAATAGAGTGGAGTAGAATATTCTAGAATAGAATGGAATGGAATGGATTGGAACATTCTAGAAGAGAATAGAATGGAATGTAAAGGAACGTAGTAGAATAGAATGGATTAGAATGGAGTAGAATATTCTAGAATAGAAGAGAATAGAATAGAATGCAGTAGAATAATCTAGAATAGAATGGAATAGAATTGAGTAGAATATTCTAGAATAGAGTATAATGGAGTAGAATATTCTAGAAAAGAAAGGAGTAGAATATTCAAGAATAGAACGGAATAAAATACAATAGGAGTAGAATATTGTAGAATAGAATGGAGTGGAATAATCTAGAATAGAATTGAATCGAATGGAGTAGAATATTCTAGAATAGAATAGAATGGAGTAGAATATTCTAGAATAGAATAGAATGGAGTAGAATATTCTAGAATAGAATAAAATAGAATGGAGTAGAATAATCTAGAATTGAATGGAATAGAATGGAGTAGAAAATTATAGAAGAGAATAAAATGGAGAAGAATGGAGAAGAATATTCGAGAATAGAAGAGAATATAATAGACTGGTGTAGAATAATCTAGAATAGAATGGAAGAGAGTGGAGGAGAATATTCTAGAATATAGTATCATGGAGTAGAATATTCTAGAATCAAATGGAGTAGAATATTCAAGATTAGAACGGAATAGAATAGAATAGAATAGAATCGAGTAGAATATTCTAGAATAGAATAGAATAGAATGGAATAGAATGGAGTAGAATACTCTAGAATAGAGTGGATTAGAGTAGAATATTCTAGAATAGAATAGAATAGAATAGAGTGGAGCAGAATATTCTAGAATAAAATGGAATGGAATGGGATGGAATGGAGTAGAACATTCTAGAAGAGAATAGAATGGAAAGTAAAGGAAGGTAGTAGAATATTCTAGAATAGAATAGAATGGAGTAGAATATTCTAGATTAGAATAGAATGGAGTAGAATATTCTAGAATAGAATAGAATACAATGGAATAGAATGGAGTAGAATTCTCTAGAATAGAGTGGATTAGAGTAGAATATTCTAGAATAGAATAGAATAGAAGAGAGTGGAGCAGAATATTCTAGAGTAGAATGGAATGGAATAGGATGGAATGGAGTAGAACATTCTAGAAGAGAATAGAATGGAAAGTAAAGGAAGGTAGTAGAATATTCTAGAATAGAATAGAATGGAGTAGAATATTCTAGAATAGAATAGAATGGAGTAGAATATTCTAGAATAGAATAGAATGGAGTAGAATATTCTGGAATGGAATAGAATGGAGTAGAAAGGAGTAAAATATTCTAGAATAGAATAGAATAGAATGGAGTAGAATAAACTAGAATAGAATGGAATAGAATGGAGTGGAATATTCTAGATAGAATACAATGGAAAAGAATGGAGTAGAATATTCTAGAATAGAATAGAATGGAGTAACAAAATCTAGAATAGAATGGAGTAGAATATTCTAGAATACAGTATAATGGAGTAGAATATTCTAGAATAGAATGGAGTAGAATATTCCAGAATATAATGGAATAGAATCCAATAGGAGTAGAATATTCTAGGATAGAATAGAATGGAGTAGAATATTCTATAATAGAATAGAATAGAAGGCAATGGAGTAGAATAATCTATAATAGAATGGAGTAGAATATTCTAGAATAGAATAGAATGGAGTAGAATGGAGTAGAATATTCTAGAATAGAATGGAGTAGAATAATCTAGAATGGAATTGAATAGAATGGAGTAGAATATTCTAGAATAGAATAGAATGGATTAGAATGGAGTAGAATATACTAGAATAAAAGAGAATAGAATAGAATGGAGTAGAATAATCTAGAATAGATTAGGATATAATGGAGTAGAATATTCTAGAATAGAGTATAATGGAGTAGAATATTCTAGAAAAGAAAGGAGTAGAATATTCAAGAATAGAACGGAATAGAATACAATAGGAGTAGAATATTGTAGAATAGAATAGAATGGAGTGGAATAATCTAGAATAGAATTGAATCGAATGGAGTAGAATATTCTAGAATAGAATAGAATGGAGTAGAATGGAGTAGAATCGAGGAGAATAATCTAGAATAGAATAGAATAGAATGGAATGGAGTAGAATAATCTAGAATAGAATGGAATAGAATAGAAAAGAATGGAATGGAGTAGAATATGCTAGAATTGAATGGAATAGAATGGAGTAGAATATTTCAGAATATTCCACAATAGAATGGAATAGAATAGAATAGAATGGAGTAGAATAGAATAGAATGAAATAGAATATTCTAGAATAGAATAGAATGGAGTAGAATATTCTAGAATAGAATAGAATAGAATGGAGTAGAGTAATCTAGAATAGAATAGAATAGAACAGGAGTAGAATATTCTAGAATACAATAGAATGCAGTAGAATATTCTAGAATACAATAGAATAGAATGGAATCGAATGGAGTAGAATATTCGAGAACAGAGTGGATTACAGTAGAATATTCTAGAAAAGAATAGAGTGGAGTAGAATATTGTAGAATAGAATGGAATGGAATGGAGTAGAACATTCTAGAAGAGAATAGAATGGAATGTAAAGGAACGTAGTAGAATATTCTAGAATACAACAGATTGGAGTAGAATATTCTAGAAGAGAATAGAATAGAATGGAGTAGAATAATCGAGAATAGAATGGAATAGAATGGAGTAGCACATTCTAGAATAGAGTAGAATGGAGTATAATATTCTACAAAAGAATAGAAGAGAATGGAGTAGAATATTATAGAGTGGAATGGAATAGAATGGAGTAGGATATTCTAGAATAGAATGGAAAAGAATATAATGGAGTAGAATAGAATATTCTAGAATAGAATAGAAGAGTAGAATATTCTAGAATAGAATAGAATAGAATGGAGTAGAGTATTCTAGAATAGAATAGAATAGAATAGAATAGGAGTAGAATATTCTAGAATAGAATAGAATGCAGTAGAATATTCTATAATATTCTAGAATAGAATAGAATGGAATCGAATGGAGTAGAATAATCGAGAATAGAGTGGATTAGAGTAGATTATTCTAGAATACAATAGAGTGGAGTAGAATATTCTAGAAAAGAATGGAATGGAATGGAGTAGAACATTCTAGAAGAGAATAGAATGGAATGTAAAGGAATCTAGTAGAATATTCTAAATAGAATAGAATGGAGTAGAATATTCTAGAATAGAATATAATGGAGTAGAAGGGAGTAGAATATTCTAGAATAGAATAGAATAGAATGGAGTAGAATAATCTAGAATAGAATGGAATAGAATGGAGTAGAATAATCTAGAATAGAATAGAATGGAGGCAAATATTCTAGAATAGAAGAGAATAGAATAGAATGGAGTAGAATAATCTAGAATAGAAAGGAATAGAATGGAGTAGAATATTCTAGAATAGAGTATAATGGAGTAGAATATTCTAGAAAAGAATAGAGTAGAATATTCAAGAATAGAATGGAATAAAATACAATAGTAGTAGAATATTCTAGAATAGAATAGAATGGAGTAGAATAATCTAGAATAGAATTGAGTAGAACGGAGTAGAATATTATAGAATAGAATAGAATGGAGTAGAATGGAGTAGAATATTCTAGAATAGAATAGAATAGAATGGAATGGAGAAGAATAATCGAGAATAGAATGGAATAGAATGGAGTAGAATATTCTAGAATAGAATAGAATGGAGTAGAATGGGGTAGAATATTCTAGAATAGAATAGAATGGAGTAGAATATTCTAGAATAGAATAGAATGGAATAGAATATTCTAGAATAGAATAGAATGGAGGAGAATGGAGTAGAATATTCTAGAATAGAAGAGAATAGAATGGAATGGAGTAGAATAATCTAGAATAGAATGGAATAGAATATTCTAGAATAGAATAGAATGGAGTAGAATGGGGTAGAATATTCTAGAATAGAATAGAATAGAATAGAATGGAGTAGAAAAATTTGGAGTGGAATGGAATAGAATGGAGTAGAATATTCTAAAATAGAATTAAATAGAATAGAATGGAGTAGAATATTCTAGAATAGAATAGAATGGAGTAAAATATTCTAGTATAGAATAGAATGGAGTAGAACATTCTAGAATAGAATAGAATGCAGTAGAACATTCTAGAATAGAATAGAATGGAGTAGAATGGAGAATAATATTCTAAAAAGGAATAGAATAGAATAGTATAGAAGAGAATGGAGTAGAACATAATAGAATGGAATGGAATAGAATGGAGTAGGGTACTCAGGAATAGAGTGGAATGGAATAGAATGGAGTAGAATATTCTAGGATTGAATAGAATAGAATGGAGTAGAATATTCTAGAATGGAATAGAATAGGAGTAAAATATTCTAGAATCGAATATAATGTAATGGAATGGAATGGAGAGGAATATATGGAATAGAATAGAATGGAGTAGAATATTCTACAATAGAATAGAATGGAGTAGAATAGAGTAGAATAGAATAGGAGTAGAATATTCTAGAATAGAATGGAATGGAATTGAGTAGGATACTCTAGAATAGAAGAGAATCAAATAGAATAGAAGAGAATAGAATGGAATGGAGTAGAATATTAAGGAATCGAATCGAATAGAGTAGAAAGACGTAGAATATTCTAGAATAAAATGGAATCAAATCGAATCGAATCGAATCCAATAGAATAGGATAGGAAAGAGGAAAATGGAGGAGAATATTCGAGAATGGAGTAGAATAGAATGGAGTAGAATATTCCAGAATATTGTAGAATAGAATGGAATAGAATGGAATAGAATGGAGTAGAATATTCTAGAAGAGATTAGAATGGAGTAGAATATTCTAGAATAGAATGGAATAGAATGGAGTAGAATATTCTATAATAGAATAGAATGGAGTAGAATATTCTAGAATAGAATAGAATAGAATGGAATCGAATGGAGTAGAATATTCTAGAATAGAATGGGTTGGAGTAGAATATTCCAGAATATTCAAGAATAGAATAGATTGGAGTAGAATATTCAAGAATAGAATAGAATAGAATGGAATGGAATGGGGTAGAACATTCTAGAATAGAATAGAATAGAATAGTGTAGAATATGCTAGAATAGAATAGAATGCAGTAGAATCAAGTAGAATATTATAGAATAGAATAGAATAGAATGTAGTAGAACATTCTAGAATGGAATGGAATAGAGTGGCATAGAATAGAATAGAATGTAGTAGAATATTCTAGAATAGAATGGAATAGAATGGAGTAGATTATTCCAGAATATTCCAGAATAGAATGGAATAGAATAGAATAGAATGGAGTAGAATATTATAGAATAGAATAGAATGGAGTAGAATATTCTAGAATAGAATAGAATAGAATGTAGTAGAATAATCTAGAATAGAATGGAATAGAGTGGAGTAGAAAATTCTAGAATAGAATAGAATGGAGTAGAAAGGAGAAGAATATTCTAGAATAGAAGAGTATAGAATAGAATGGAGTAGAATAATCTATAATAGAATGGAATAGAATGGAGTAGAAAATTCTAGAATATAGTATTATGGAGTAGAATATTCTAGCATCAAATGGAGTAGAATATTCAAGAATAGAATGGAATAGAATACAATAGGAGTAGAATATTCTAGAATAGAATAGAATGGAGTAAAATGGAGTAGAATATTCTAGAATAGATTAGAATAGAATGGAATGGAGAAGAATAATCTAGAATAGAATTGAGGAGAATATTCTAGAATAGAATAGACTGGAGTAGAATATTCTAGATTAGAATAGACTAGAGTAGAATATTCTAGAATGTTATAGAATGGAGTAAATGGCGTAGAATATTCTAGAATAGAATAGAATTGAAAAGAATGGAGAATATTCAAGAATAGAATGGAAGAGAATGTAGTAGGATATTATAGAATAGAATGGAATAGAATAGAATACAATGGAATAGAATATTCTAGAATAGAATAGAATGGAGTAGAATGGGGTAGAATAATCGAGAATAGAATGGAATAGAATGGAGTAGAATATTCTAGAATAGAAAAGAATGGAGTAGAATGGAGTAGAATATTCTAGAATAGAAGAGAATAGAATAGATGGGGTAGAATATTGTAGAATACAATGGAATAGAATGAAGTAGGATATTCTAGAATAGAATATAATAGAATAGATTGTAGAAGAATATTCTAGAATAAAATGGAATAGGAGAGAATAGGAGTAGAACATTCCAGCATAGAATTGAATAGAATAGAATGGAGTAGAATATTCTAGAATGGAATGGAATAGAATAGAATGGAGTAGAATATTCTAGAATAGAATAGAATGGAGTAGAATATTCTAGAATAGAATAGAATGGAGTAGAATGGAGTAGAATATTCTAGAAATGAATAGAAGAGAATGGAGTAGAATATTCTAGAGTGGAAAGGAATAGAAAGGAGTAGGAAATTCTAGAATAGAATGGAAAAGTATACAATAGAGTAGAATATTCTAGAATAGAATGGAATAGAATGGAGTAGAGTGTTCCAGAATATTCTACAATAGAATGGAATAGAATAGAAAGGAGTAGAATATTCTAGAATAGAATAGAATGGAGTAGAATATTCTAGAATAGAATGGAATAGAATGGAATGGAATGGAATGGAGTAGAATATTCTAGAAGAGAATAGAATGGAATGAAATGGAATGGAATGGAGTAGAATATTCTAGAATAGAAAAGAATGGCGAAGAATATTCTAGAAGAGAATAGAATGGAGTAGAATATTCTGGAATATAATAGAATATAATAGAATAGAATTGAGTAGAATATGCTAGAATGGAATGAAATAGAATGGAGTAGAATATTCTAGAATAGATTAGAATACAATAGAATGGAGTAGAATATTCTAGAATAGAATAGACTAGAATGGAATGGAATGGAGTAGAAAATTTTGGAATAGAATGGATTGGCGTAGAATATTATAGAATAGAATAAAATGGAGCAGAATATTGTAGGATAGAATAGAATAAAATGGAATGGAATGGAGTAGATTATTCTAGAATAGAATAGAATGGAGTAGAATATTGTAGAATAGAATAGAATGGAGTAGAATTGAGTAGAATATAATAGAATAGAAGAGAATGGAGTAGAATATTCTAGAATAGAAAGGATTGGATTAAAATATTCTAGAATAGATTAGAATATAACAGAAAGGAGTAGAATATTCTAGAATAGAATGGAATGCTATGGAATGCAATGCAATGGAATGGAATAGAATATTCTAGAATAGAATAGAATGGATTAGAATACTCTAGCATAGAAAGGAATGGAGTAGAATAGAGTGGAATATTCTAGAATAGAATAGAATAGAATAGAATAGAATGGAGTAGAATATTCTAGAAAGGAATGGAATAGAATGGAGTAGGATATTCTAGAATACAATAGAATAGAATGGAGTCGAATAATCTGGAATGGAATGGAATAGCATGGAGTAGAATAGATTGGAGTAGAATATTCGAGAATTGAATGGAATAGAATGGAGTAGAGTGTTCCAAAATATTCTAGAATAGAATGGAATAGAATAGAATGGAGTAGAATATTCTAGAATAGAATAGAATGGAGTAGAATATTCTGGAATAGAATGGAATAGAATGGAATGGAATGGAATGGAATGGAGTAGAATATTCTAGAAGAGAATAGAATGGAATGGAATGGAGTGGAGTAGAATATTCTAGAATAGAATAGAATGGAGAAGAATATTCTAGAAGAGAATAGAATGTAGTAGAATATTCTAGAATAGAATAGAGTAGAATGGAGTAGAATATTCTAGAATAGAATAGAATGGAGTAGAATATTCTAGAATGGAATGGATTAGAATGGAATAGAATAGAATGGAGTAGAATATTCTAGAATAGAATAGATTGGAGTAGATTATTCTAGAATAGAACAGAATAGAATGGAGTAGAACATTGTAGAATAGAATGGAATAGAATAGAATAGGAGTGGAATATTCTAGAATAGAATAGAATGGAGTAGAATATTCTAGAATAGAAGAGAATGGAATGGATGGCATTATAATATTCTAGAATACAATAGATTGGAGTAGAATATTCCAGAATAGAATAGAATAGAATAGAAAGGTGTAGAATATTCTAGAATAGAATAGAATGGAATGGAATGGAGTAGAATATTCTAGAATAGAATAGAATGGAGAAGAATATTCTAGAAGAGAATAGAATGTAGTAGAATATTCTAGAATAGAATAGAGTAGAATGGAGTAGAATATTCTAGAATGGAATGGAATAGAATGGAATAGAATAGAATGGAGTAGAATATTCTAGAATAGAATAGAATTGAATAGCAAATTCTAGAATAGAATAGAATGGGGTAGAATATTCTAGAAGAGAATGGAATTGAATAGCAAATTCTAGAATAGAATAGAATGGAGTAGAATGGGGTAGAATATTGTAGAATAAAATAGAGAATATCCTACTCCATTCCATTCTATTCTAGAATATTCTACTCCTATCTATTCTATTCTAGAATATTCTACTACATTCCATTCCACTCTAATCTATTCTGAATATTCTACTCCATTCTATTCTATTCTTGAATATTATACTCCATTCTATTCTCTTCTAGAATATTCTACTCCATTCCATTCCATTCTATTCTATTCTAGAATATTCTACACCATTCTATTCTATTCTATTCTATTCTGGAATATTCTACTCCAATCTATTGTATTCTAGAATATTATAATGCCATCCATTCCATTCTCTTCTATTCTAGAATATTCTACTCCATTCTATTCTATTCTAGAATATTCCACTCCTATTCTATTCTATTCCATTCTATTCTACAATGTTCTACTCCATTCTATTCTGTTCTATTCTAGAATAATCTACTCCAATCTATTCTATTCTAGAATGTTCTACTCCATTTCATTCCATTCTATTCTATTCTAGAATATTCGACACCATTCTATTCTATTCTATTCTAGAATATTCTACTCCATTCTATTCTATTCTGTTTGATTTGATTATATTTGATTCAATTTTATTCAACAATATTCTACTCTATTCGATTCGATTCCATTATATTCTACTCCATTCCATTCTATTCTATTCTATTCTAGAACAGTCCACGCCATTCTATTCTATTCTAGAATATTCTACTCCATTCTATTCTATTCTAGAATATTCTAGAATATTCTATTCAAATCTATTCTATTTTATTCTATTCTAGAAAATTCCACTCCATTCTATTCCCTTCTATTCTATTCTAGAATATCCTACTCAATTCCATTCTATCCTTTTCTATTCTAGAATATTCTACTCCAATCTATTCTACTCTAGAATATTCTACTCCATTCCATTCCATTTTATTCTATTCTAATCTAGAATATTCTACTCCATTCTATTCTATTATATAATATTCTATTCCATTCTATTCTATTCTATTCCATTCTATTCTAGAATATTCTGGAATATTCTACTCCATTCTATTCTATTCTAGAATATTCTAGAATATTCTACTCAAATCTATTCTATTTTATTCTATTCTAGAAAATTCCACTCCATTCTATTCCCTTCTATTCTATTCTTGAATATCCTACTCAATTCCATTCTATCCTTTTCTATTCTAGAATATTCTACTCCAATCTATTCTACTCTAGAATATTCTACTCCATTCCATTCCATTTTATTCTATTCTAATCTAGAATATTCTACTCCATTCTATTCTATTATATAATATTCTATTCCATTCTATTCTATTCTATTCCATTCTATTCTAGAATATTCTACTCCATTCTATTATTTTCTATTCTGTGTGATTCGATTCGATTCTATTCGATTGGATTTGATTCCATTTTATTCTACAATATTCTACTCATTGTGCTTCTATTCGATTCAATTCCACTATATTCTACTCCATTCAATTCTATTCTATTCTATTTCATTCTCTTCTAATCTAGAATATCATACTCTATTCTATTACATTCTATTCTAGAATATTCTACTCCATTGAATTCTATTCTATTCTATTCTATTCTAGAATATTCTACTCCAGTCCACTCTATTCTAGAATATTCTACTCCATTCCATTCCATTTTATTATCTTCTATTCTAGAATATTCTACTCCATTCAATTCTATTCTAGAATATTCTAGAATATTCTACTCCAATCTATTCTATTCTAGAATATTCTACTCCATTCTATTATCTTCTCTTCTATTCTAGAATATCCTACTCCATTCCATTCTATTCTGTTCTATTCTGGAATATTCTACTCCAATCTATTCTATTCTAGAATATTCTACTCCATTCTATTCTATTCTATTCCATTCTATTCTAGAATATTCTGTAATATTCTACTCCATTCTATTCCATTCTATTCCAAAATATTCTACTCCATTCTATACTCTTTGATTCGATTCGATTCTATTCGATTCGATTTGATTCCATTTTATTCTACAATATTCTACTCCATTCTACTATATTCGATTCGATTCCACTATATTGTACTCGATTCAATTCTATTCAATTCTATTCTATTTCATTCTCTTGTATTCTAGAATATCCTACACCATTCTATTACATTCTATTCTAGAATATTCTACTCCATTGAATTTTATTTTATTCTATTCTAGAATATTCTCCTCCATTCTACTCCACTCTATTCTATTCTGGAATATTCTACTTCATTGTATTCGATTCTAGAATGTTCTACTCCATTCCCTTTTATTCCATTCCATTCTATTCTAGAATATTCTACACCTATTCTATTTTATTCTATTGTAGAATATTCTACTCAATTCTATTCTCTTCTATTCTTGAATATTCTACTCCATTCCATTCTATTCTATTCTGGAATAATCTACTCCATTCTATTCTATTCTAGGATATTCTGGAATATTCTACTCCATTATATTCCATTCTATTCTAGAATATTCTACTCCATTCTATTCTAAAATAACCTACTCAATTCTATTCCACTCTATTATAGAATATTCTACTCCATTCCATTCTATTCTTCTATTCTATTCTAGAATATTCTGGAATATGCGACTCCATTCTATACCATTCTATTCTGTTCTAGCAAGTTCTACTCCATTCTATTATATTCTACTCTATTCTAGATTATCCTACTCAATTCTATTCTATTTTATTCTAGAATATTCTACTCCATTCTATTCTAGAATATTTTACTCCATTCTACTCTATTCTACTCTATTCTATTCGATTTGATTTGATTCCATTTTATTATATAATATTCTACTCCATTCTCCTCTATTCGATTCGATTCCAGAATACTCTGCTCCATTGAATTCTATTCTATTCTATTCTATTTGATTACCTTCTATTCTATAATATCCTACTCCATGCTATTCCATTCTATTCTAGAATATTCTACTCCATTGTATTCTATGCTCCTCTATTCTAGAATATTAGAGTCCATTCTACTCCCTTCTATTCTATTTTAGAATATTCTACGCCATTCCATTGTATTATATTCTGGAATATTCTACTCCATTCTATTCTATTCTAGAATATTCTACTCCAACATATTCTAATCTAGAATATTCTACTCCCTTTAATTCCATTCCATACCATTTTATTCTAGAATATTCTACTGCTATTCTATTATATTCCATTCTATTCTAGAATATTCTATTCCATTCTATTCTAGAATATTCTACCTCATTCCTTTCTATCCACTTCTGGATTATTCTACTCCAGTCCATTCTATTCTATTCTGAAATATTCTACTCCATTCTACTGTATTCGATTCTATTCTAGAATATTCGACTCCATTCTTCTATTCTATTCTACTCTATTCTATTTTAGAATACTCTACTCATTCTATACTATTCTAGAATATTCTACTCCATTCTATTCTATTCAATTCCATTCTATTCTAGGATATTCTGGAATATTCTACTCCATTCTATTCCATTCTATTCTAGAATATTGTACTCCATTCTATTCTATTCCATCCTATTCTAGAAGATCCTACTCCATTCTATTCCATTCTATTCTAGAATATCCTACTGCATTCTATGCGATTCTATTCTAGAATATTCTACTCCATTCTATTCTATTCAATTCTATTCTAGAATATTCTACTCCACTCTACTCCATTCTATTTTATAATATTCTACTCCATTCTATTCTATTCTAGCATATTCTACTCCATTCTATAAAATTCTAGAATATTCTACACCATTCCATTCTATTCTATTCTATTCTAGAATATTCTACTAAATCCTATTCTATTCTAGAATATTCTAATCCTATTCTATTCTGTTCCATTCTATTCTATTCTATTCTAGAATATTCTACTCCAATCTATTCTATTCTATTCTCTTCTAGAATATTCTACCCCAATATATTCTATTCTAGAATATTCTACTCCATTCCATTCCATTCTATTCTATTCTATTCTAGATTATTCTACTCCATTCTTCTATTCTATTCTACTCTATTCTATTTTACAATATTCTACTCCATTCCATTCTATTCTAGAATGTTCTACTTTATTGTATTCTATACTATTCCATTCTATTCTAGGATATTCTGGAATACTCTACTCCACTCTATTCCATTCTATTCTAGAATATTTTACTCTATTCTATTCCTTTGTATTCTAGGATATTCTGGAATACTCTACTCCATTCTATTCCAATCTATTCTAGAATATTGTACTCCATTTTATTCTATTCTATTCCATTCTATTCTAGAATATCCTACTCCAATCTATTCCCTACAATTCTAGAATATTCTATTCCGTTGTATTCTATTCTATTCCATTCTAGTCTAGAATATCCTACTCCATTATATTCGAATCTATTCAAGAATATTCTAATCCATTCTATTATATTCTATTCTATTCTAGACTATTCTACGCCGCTCTACTCGATTCTATTCTATTGCAGAATATTGTTCTCCATTCTACTCTATTCTAGAGTATTCTACTATATTCTATTCTATTCTAGAATATTCTACTCGATTCCATTCCATTCCATTCCATTCGATTCTAGAATAGTCTACTCTATTCTATTCTATTCTATTCTAGAACATTCTAACCCTTGGCATTCTATTCTATTCTATTCTAGAATATATTACTCAATTCCGTTTTATTCTATTCTGGAATATTCTACTCCATTCTGTTCTATTCTAGAATATTCTACTCCCTTCTATTCTGTTCGAGAATATTTTACTCCAATCTATTCTAATCAATAATATTCTACTCCATTCTATTCTATTCTATTCCATTCTATTCTAGAATATTCTGGAATATTCTACTCCATTGTATTCAATTCTATTCTAGAATATTCTACTCGATTCTATTCTATTCTATTCGTTTCGATTCAATCTATTCGATTCGATTTGATTCCATTTTATTCTAGAATATTCTACTCCATTCTACTTTATTCGATTTGATTCCAGAATATTCTACCCCATTCCATTCAATTCTATTCTATTCGATTTGATTCTCTTTAATTCTAGAATATCCTACTCCATTCCATTCCATTGTATTCTAGAATATTATACTGCTATTCTATTCTATTCAATTCTAGAATATTCTACTCCATTCAATTCCATTCCACTCTATTCTAGAATATTCTACTCCTATTCTATTCTATTCTAGAATATTCTACTCCATTCCATTCTATTCTATTCTGCAATATTCTAATCCAGTCCATTCTATTCTATTCAGGAATACTCTACTCCATTATATTCTAATCTATTCTTGAATATTCTACTCCATTCTATTCTATTCTAGAATATTCTACTCCATTCTATTCTATTCTAGAATATTCTGGTATATTCTACTCCATTATAATCCATTCTACTCTGGAATATTCTACTCCATTCTATTCTGCTCTATTCTTTTCTAGAATATTCTACTTCATTCTATTTTATTCTATTCTAGAATATTCTACTCCATTATATTGTATTCTATTCTAGAATATTCTACTCCATTCTATTGTATTCTATTCTAGAATATCCTACTCCATTCCATTCTATTCTATTCTATTCTAGAATATTCTACCCCATTCTATTCTATTCTTGAATATTCTACTCTAATCTATTATATTCTAGTATTCTACACAATTCCATTCCCTTCTATTCTATTCTATTCTAGAATATTCTACTCCATTCTATTTTACTCTATGATCTACTCCATTCCATTCCATTCCATTCCATTCTATTCTAGAATATTGTACTCCATTCCCTTCCATTCAAGCTAATTACACAGAGGAAAGGATAATGTACTGGGAACTCCTCAGAAGAATCTGATTTGTGGTGAGGGGAGAGAGATAAAAGCTCATTTAGGAATGACATGAACATGCTACGTAGGTAGCTGTTTATCAGTAAATATCTCCACTGAGATTAAGAAAAGCAGTAGCTTAATAAATTAAGTACTTCCTGGTATGGTTACTGTAGTGGTAACTCCCCAAAAGAATCTGGATTGTGGTGAGGGAACAGAGAAAAAAGCTCATTTAGGGTCTGCACTTACGAAGTCGGTAGGCAGCTGTATATAAGGGAGTAAACCTTCTGAGAATAAAAACAGCTGGAGCTTGTTAAGGTAATTACACAGGGGAAAGGATAATGTACTGGGAACTCCTCAGAAGAATCTGATTTGTGGTAATGGGAGAGAGATAAAAGCTCATTTAGGAACGACATGAACATGCTGCATAGGTAGCTGTTTATCAGTAAATATCTCCACTGTTTAAGAAAAGCAGTAGCTTAATAAATTAAGTACTTCCTGGTATGGTTACTGTACTGGTAACTCCCCAAAAGAATCTGGATTGTGGTGAGGGAACAGAGAAAAATGCTCATTTAGGACCTGCACTTATGAAGGGGGTAGGCAGCTGTATATCAGGGAGTAAACCTTCTGAGAATAAAAACAGCTGGAGCTTGTTAAGGTAATTACACAGGGGAAAGGATAATGTACTGGGAACTCCTCAGAAGAATCTGATTTGTGGTGAGGGGAGAGAGATAAAAGCTCATTTAGGAACGACATGAACATGCTGCGTAGGTAGCTGTTTATCAGTAAATATCTCCACTGAGATTAAGAAAAGCAGTAGCTTAATAAATTAAGTCCTTCCTGGTATGGTTCCTGTACTGGAAACTCCACAAAAGAATCTTGATTGTGGTGAGGGAACAGAGAAAAAAGCTCATTTAGGACCTGCACTTACGAAGGGGGTAGGCAGCAGTATATCAGGGAGTAAACCTTCTGAGAATAAAAACAGCTGGAGCTTGTTAAGGTAATTACACAGGGGAAAGGATAATGTACTGGGAACTCCTCAGAAGAATCTGATTTGTGGTGAGGGGGAGAGATAAAAGCTCATTTAGGAACGACATGAACATGCTGCATAGGTAGCTGTTTATCAGTAAATATCTCCACTGAGATTAAGAAAAGCAGTAGCTTAATAAATTAAGTACTTCCTGGTATGGTTACTGTACTGGTAACACCCCAAAAGAATCTGGATTGTGGTGAGGGAACAGAGAAAAAAGCTCATTTAGGACCTGCACTTACGAAGGGGGTAGGAAGCTGTATATCAGGGAGTAAACCTTCTGAGAATAAAAACAGCTGGAGCTTGTTAAGGTAATTACACAGGGGAAAGGATAATGTACTGGGAACTGCTAAGAAGAATCTGATTTGTGGTGAGGGGGAGAGATAAAAGCTCATTTAGGAACGACATGAACATGCTGCGTAGGAAGCTGTTTATCAGTAAATATCTCCACTGAGATTAAGAAAAGCAGTAGCTTAATAAATTAAGTACTTCCTGGTATGGTTACTGTACTGGTAACTCCCCAAAAGAATCTGGATTGTGGTGAGGGAACAGAGAAAAAAGCTCATTTAGGACCTGCACTTACGAAGGGGGTAGGCAGCTGTATATAAGGGAGTATCCCTTCTGAGAATAAAAACAGCAGGAGCTTGTTAAGGTAATTACACAGGGGAAAGGATAATGTACTGGGAACTCCTCAGAAGAATCTGATTTGTTGTGAGGGGAGAGAGATAAAAGGTCTTTTAGGAACGACATGAAAATGCTGCATAGGTAGCTGTTTATCAGTAAATATCTCCACTGAGATTAAGAAAAGCAGTAGCATAATAAATTAAGTCCTTCCTGGTATGGTTACTGTACTGGTAACTCCACAAAAGAATCTTGATTGTGGTGAGGGAACAGAGAAAAAAGCTCATTTAGGACCTGCACTTACGAATGGGGTAGGCAGCTGTATATCAGGGAGTAAACCTTCTGAGAATAAAAACAGCTGTAGCTTGTTAAGGTAATTACACAGGGGAAAGGATAATGTACTGGGAACTCCTCAGAAGAATCTGATTTGTGGGGAGGGGAGAGAGATAAAAGCTCATTTAGGAACGACATGAACATGCTGCGTAGGTAGCAGTTTTTCAGTAAATATCTCCAATGAGATTAAGAAAAGCAGTAGCTTCATAAATTAAGTACTTCCTTATATGGTTACTGTACTGGTAACTCCCCAAAAGAATCTGGATTGTGGTGAGGGAACAGAGAAAAAAGCTCATTTAGGACCTGCACTTACGAATGGGGTAGGCAGCTGTATATCAGGGAGTAAACCTTCTGAGAATAAAAACAGCTGGAGCTTGTTAAGGTAATTACACAGGGGAAAGGATAATGTAATGGGAAGTCCTCAGAAGAATCTGATTTGTGGTGAGGGGAGAGAGACAAAAGCTCATTTAAGAACGACATGAACATGCTGCGTAGGTAGATGTTTATCAGTAAACATCTCCACTGAGATTAAGAAAAGCAGTAGCTTAATAAATTAAGTACTTCCTGGTATGGTTACTGTACTGGTAACTCCCCAAAAGAATCTGGATTGTGGTGAGGGAACAGAGAAAAAAGCTCATTTAGGACCTGCACTTACGAAGGGGGTAGGCAGCTGTATATCAGGTAGTAAACATTCTGAGAATAAAAACAGGTGGAGCTTGTTAAGGTAATTACACAGGGGAAAGGATAATGTACTGTGAACTCCTCAGAAGAATCTGATTTTTGATGAGGGGAGAGAGATAAAAGCTCATTTAGGAACGACATGAACATGCTGCGTAGGTAGCTGTTTATCAGTAAATATCTCCACTGAGATTAAGAAAAGCAGTAGCTTAATAAATTAAGTACTTCCTGGTATGGTTACTGTACTGGTAACTCCGCAAAAGAATCTGGATTGTGGTGAGGGAACAGAGAAAAAAGCTCATTTAGGACCTGCACTTACGAAGGGGGTAGGCAGCTGTATATCAGGGAGTAAACCTTCTGAGAATAAAAACAGCTGGAGCTTGTTAAGGTAATTACACAAGGGAAAGGATAATGTACTGGGAACTCCTCAGAAGAATCTGATTTGTGGTGAGGGGGAGACATAAAAGCTCATTTAGGAACGACATGAACATGCTGCGTAGGTAGCTGTTTATCAGTAAATATCTCCACTGAGATTAAGACAAGCAGTAGCTTAATAAATTAAGTACTTCCTGGTATGGTTACTGTACTGGCAACTCCCCAAAAGAATCTGGATTGTGGTGAGGGAACAGAGAAAAAAGGTCATTTAGGACCTGCACTTACGAAGGGGATAGGCACCTGTATATCAGGGAGTAAACTTCTGAGAATAAAAACAGCTGGAGCTTGTTAAGGTAATTACACAGGGGAAAGGATAATGTACTGGGAACTCCTCAGAAGAATCTGATTTGTGGTGAGGGGAGAGAGATAAAAGCTCATTTAGGAACGACATGAACATGCAGCGTAGGTAGCTGTTTATCAGTAAATATCTCCACTGAGATTAAGAAAAGAAGTAGCTTAATAAATTAAGTACTTCCTAGTATGGGTACTGTACAGGTAACTAACCAAAAGAATCTGGATTGTGGTGAGGGAACAGAGAAAAAAGCTCAATTAGCACCTGCACTTACGAAGGGGGTAGGCAGCTGTATATCAGGGAGTAAACCTTCTGAGAATAAAAACAGCTGGAGCTAGTTAAGGTAATTACACAGGGGAAAGGATAATGTACTGGGAACTCCTCAGAAGAATCTGATTTGTGGTGAGGGGAGAGAGATAAAAGCTCATTTAGGAACGACATGAACATGCTGCGTAGGTAGCTGTTTATCAGTAAATATCTCCACTGAGATTAAGAAAAGCAGTAGCTTAATAAATTAAGTACTTCCTGTATGGTTACTGTACTGGTAACTCCCCAAAAGAATCTGGATTGTGGTGAGGGAACAGAGAAAAAAGCTCATTTAGGACCTGCACTTACGAAGGGGGTAGGCAACTGTATATAAGGGAGTATCCCTTCTGAGAATAAAAACAGCAGGAGCTTGTTAAGGTAATTACACAGGGGAAAGGATAATGTACTGGGAACTCCTCAGAAGAATCTGATTTGTGGTGAGGAAAGAGAGATAAAAGGTCATTTAGGAACGACATGAAAATGCTGCATAGGTAGCTGTTTATCAGTAAATATCTCCACTGTGATTAAGAAAAGCTGTAGCTTAATAAATTAAGTACTTCCTGGTATGGTTACTGTACTGGTAACTCCCCAAAAGAATCTGGATTGTGGTGAGGGAACAGAGAAAAAAGCTCATTTAGGACCTGCACTTACGAAGGGGGTAGGCAGCTGTTTATCAGGGAGTAAACCTTCTGAATAAAAACAGCTGGAGCTTGTTAAGGTAATTACACAGGGGAAAGGATAATGTACTGGGAACTCCTCAGAAGAATCTGATTTGTGGGAGGGGAGAGAGATAAATGCTCATTTAGGAAGACATGACCATGCTGCGTAGGTAGCTGTTTATCAGTAAATATCTCCACTGAGATTAAGAAAAGCAGTAGCTTAATAAATTAAGTACTTCCTGGTATGGTTACTGTACTGGTAACTCCCCAAAAGAATCTGGATTGTGGTGAGGAACAGAGAAAAAAGCTCATTTAGGACCTGCACTTACGAAGGGGGTAGGCAGCTGTATATCAGGGAGTATCCCTTCTGAGAATAAAAACAGCTGGAGATTTTTAAGGTAATTACACAGGGGAAAGGATAATGTACTGGGAACTCCTCAGAAGAATCTGATTTGTGGTGAGGGGAGAGAGATAAAAGCTCATTTAGGAACGACATGAACATGCTGCATAGGTAGCTGTTTATCAGTAAATATCTCCACTGAGATTAAGAAAAGCAGTAGCTTAATAAATTAAGTACTTCCTGGTATGGTTACTGTACTGGTAACTCCCCAAAAGAATCTGGATTGTGGTGAGGGAACAGAGAAAAAAGCTCATTTAGGACCTGCACTTACAAGGGGTAGGCAGCTGTATATCAGGAGTAAACCTTCTGAGAATAAAAACAGCTGGAGCTTGTTAAGGTAATTACACAGGGGAAAGGATAATGTACTGGGAACTCCTCAGAAGAATCTGATTTGTGGTGAGGGGAGAGAGATAAAAGCTCATTTAGGAACGACATGAACATGCTGCATAGGTAGCTGTTTATCAGTAAATATCTCCACTGAGATTAAGAAAAGCAGTAGCTTAATAAATTAAGTACTTCCTGGTATGGTTACTGTACTGGTAACTCCCCAAAAGAATCTGGATTGTGGTGAGGGAACAGAGAAAAAAGCTCATTTAGGACCTGCACTTACGAAGGGGGTAGGCAGCTGTATATCAGGGAGTAAACCTTCTGAGAATAAAAACAGCTGGAGCTTGTTAAGGTAATTACACAGGGGAAAGGATAATGTACTGGGAACTCCTCAGAAGAATCTGATTTGTGGTGAGGGGAGAGAGATAAAAGCTCATTTAGGAACGACATGAACATGCTGCGTAGGTAGCTGTTTATCAGTAAATATCTCCACTGAGATTAAGAAAAGCAGTAGCTTAATAAATTAAGTACTTCCTGGTATGGTTACTGTACTGGTAACTCCCCAAAAGAATCTGGATTGTGGTGAGGGAACAGAGAAAAAAGCTCATTTAGGACCTGCACTTACGAAGGGGTAGGCAGCTGTATATCAGGGAGTAAACCTTCTGAGAATAAAAACAGCTGGAGCTTGTTAAGGTAATTACACAGGGGAAAGGATAATGTACTGGGAACTCCTCAGAAGAATCTGATTTGTGGTGAGGGGAGAGAGATAAAAGCTCATTTAGGAACGACATGAACATGCTGCGTAGGTAGCTGTTTATCAGTAAATATCTCCACTGAGATTAAGAAAAGCAGTAGCTTAATAAATTAAGTACTTCCTGGTATGGTTACTGTACTGGTAACTCCCCAAAAGAATCTGGATTGTGGTGAGGGAACAGAGAAAAAAGCTCATTTAGGACCTGCACTTACGAAGGGGGTAGGCAGCTGTATATCAGGGAGTAAACCTTCTGAGAATAAAAACAGCTGGAGCTTGTTAAGGTAATTACACAGGGGAAAGGATAATGTACTGGGAACTCCTCAGAAGAATCTGATTTGTGGTGAGGGGAGAGAGATAAAATGCTCATTTAGGAACGACATGAACCATGCTGCGTAGGTAGCTGTTTATCAGTAAATATCTCCACTGAGATTAAGAAAAGCAGTAGCTTAATAATTAAGTACTTCCTGGTATGGTTACTGTACTGGTAACTCCCCAAAAGAATCTGGATTGTGGTGAGGGAACAGAGAAAAAAGCTCATTTAGGACCTGCACTTATACGAAGGGGGTAGGCAGCTGTATATCAGGGAGTAAACCTTCTGAGAATAAAAACAGCTGGAGCTGTTAAGGTAATTACACAGGGGAAAGGATAATGTACTGGGAACTCCTCAGAAGAATCTGATTTGTGGTGAGGGGAGAGAGATAAAATCTCATTTAGGAACGACATGAACATGCTGCGTAGGTAGCTGTTTATCAGTAAATATCTCCACTGAGATTAAGAAAAGCAGTAGCTTAATAAATTAAGTACTTCCTGGTATGGTTACTGTACTGGTAACTCCCCAAAAGAATCTGGATTGTGGTGAGGGAACAGAGAAAAAAGCTCATTTAGGACCTGCACTTACGAAGGGGGTTAGGCAGCTGTATATCAGGGAGTATCCTTCTGAGAATAAAACAGCTGGAGATTTGTTAAGGTAATTACACAGGGGAAAGGATAATGTACTGGGAACTCCTCAGAAGAATCTGATTTGTGGTGAGGGGAGAGAGATAAAAGCTCATTTAGGAACGACATGAACATGCTGCATAGGTAGCTGTTTATCAGTAAATATCTCCACTGAGATTAAGAAAAGCAGTAGCTTAATAAATTAAGTACTTCCTGGTATGGTTACTGTACTGGTAACTCCCAAAAGAATCTGGATTGTGGTGAGGGAACAGAGAAAAAAGCTCATTTAGGACCTGCACTTACGAAGGGGGTAGGCAGCTGTATATCAGGGAGTAAACCTTCTGAGAATAAAAACAGCTGGAGCTTGTTAAGGTAATTACACAGGGGAAAGGATAATGTACTGGGAACTCCTCAGAAGAATCTGATTTGTGGTGAGGGGAGAGAGATAAAAGCTCATTTAGGAACGACATGAACATGCTGCGTAGGTAGCTGTTTATCAGTAAATATCTCCACTGAGATTAAGAAAAGCAGTAGCTTAATAAATTAAGTACTTCCTGGTATGGTTACTGTACTGGTAACTCCCCAAAAGAATCTGGATTGTGGTGAGGGAACAGAGAAAAAAGCTCATTTAGGACCTGCACTTACGAAGGGGGTAGGCAGCTGTATATAAGGGAGTATCCCTTCTGAGAATAAAAACAGCAGGAGCTTTTAAGGTAATTACACAGGGGAAAGGATAATGTACTGGGAACTCCTCAGAAGAATCTGATTTGTGGTGAGGGGAGAGAGATAAAAGGTCATTTAGGAATGACATGAAAATGCTGCATAGGTAGCTGTTTATCAGTAAATATCTCCACTGAGATTAAGAAAAGCAGTAGCTTAATAAATTAAGTACTTCCTGGTATGGTTACTGTACTGGTAACTCCCCAAAAGAATCTGGATTGTGGTGAGGGAACAGAGAAAAAAGCTCATTTAGGACCTGCACTTACGAAGGGGGTAGGCAGCTGTATATCAGGGAGTAAACCTTCTGAGAATAAAAACAGCTGGAGCTTGTTAAGGTAATTACACAGGGGAAAGGATAATGTACTGGGAACTCCTCAGAAGAATCTGATTTGTGGTGAGGGGAGAGAGATAAAGCTCATTTAGGAAAGACATGACCATGCTGCGTAGGTAGCTGTTTATCAATAAATATCTCCACTGAGATTAAGAAAAGCAGTAGTTTAATAAATTAAGTACTTCCTGGTATGGATACTGTACTGGTAACTCCCCAAAAGAATCTGGATTGTGGTGAGGGAACAGAGAAAAAAGCTCATTTAGGACCTGCACTTACGAAGGGGGTTAGGCAGCTGTATATCAGGGAGTAAACCTTCTGAGAATAAAAACAGCTGGAGCTAGTTAAGGTAATTACACAGGGGAAAGGATAATGTACTGGGAACTCCTCAGAAGAATCTGATTTGTGGTGAGGGGAGAGAGATAAAAGCTCATTTAGGAACGACATGAACATGCTGCGTAGGTAGCTGTTTATCAGTAAATATCTCCACTGAGATTAAGAAAAGCAGTAGCTTAATAAATTAAGTACTTCCTGGTATGGTTACTGTACTGGTAACTCCCCAAAAGAATCTGGATAGTGGTGAGGGAACAGAGAAAAAAGCTCATTTAGGACCTGCACTTACGAAGGGGGTAGGCAGCTGTATATCAGGGAGTATCCTTCTGAGAATAAAAACAGCAGGAGATTTTTAAGGTAATTACACAGGGGAAAGGATAATGTACTGGGAACTCCTCAGAAGAATCTGATTTGTGGTGAGGAAAGAGAGATAAAAGGTCATTTAGGAATGACATGAAAATGCTGCATAGGTAGCTGTTTATCAGTAAATATCTCCACTGTGATTAAGAAAAGCTGTAGCTTAATAAATTAAGTACTTCCTGGTATGGTTACTGTACTGGTAACTCCCCAAAAGAATCTGGATTGTGGTGAGGGAACAGAGAAAAAAGCTCATTTAGGACCTGCACTTACGGAGGGGGTAGGCAGCTGTATATCAGGGAGTAAACCTTCTTTGAACAAAAACAGCTGGAGCTTGTTAAGGTAATTACACAGGGGAAAGGATAATGTACTGGGAACTTCTCAGAAGAATCTGATTTGTGGTGAGGGGAGAGAGATAAATGCTCATTTAGGAAAGACATGACCACGCTGCGTAGGTAGCTGTTTATCAATAAATATCTCCACTGAGATTAAGAAAAGCAGTAGTTTAATAAGTGAAGTACTTCCTGGTATGGATACTGTACTGGTAACTCCCCAAAAGAATCTGGATTGTGGTGAGAGAACATTGAAAAAGGCTCATTTAGGACCTGCACATACGAAGGGGGTAGGCAGCTGTATATCAGGGAGTAAACCTTCTGAGAATAAAAACAGCTGGAGCTAGTTAAGGTAATTACACAGGGGAAAGGATAATGTACTGGGAACTCCTCAGAAGAATCTGATTTGTGGGGAGGGGAGAGAGATAAAATGCTCATTTAGGAAGGACATGAACATGCTGCGTAGGTAGCTGTTTATCAGTAAATATCTCCACTGAGATTAAGAAAAGCAGTAGCTTAATAAATTAAGTACTTCCTGGTATGGTTACTGTACTGGTAACTCCCCAAAAGAATCTGGATTGTGGTGAGGGAACAGAGAAAAAAGCTCATTTAGGACCTGCACTTACGAAGGTGTTAGGCAGCTGTTTATCAGAGAGTATCACTTCTGAGAATACAAACAGCTGGAGATTGTTAAGGTAATTACACAGGGGAAAGGATAATGTACTGGGAACTCCTCAGAAGAATCTGATTTGTGGTGAGGGAGAGAGATAAAAGCTCATTTAGGAACGACAGGAACTTGCTGCATAGGTAGCTGTTTATCAGTAAATATCTCCACTGAGATTAAGAAAAGAAGTAGCTTAATAAATTAAGTACTTCCTGGTATGGGTACTGTACAGGTAACTAACCAAAAGAATCTGGATTGTGGTGAGGGAACAGAGAAAAAAGCTCATTTAGCACCTGCACTTACGAAGGGGGTAGGCAGCTGTATATCAGGGAGTAAACCTTCTGAGAATAAAAACAGCTGGAGCTTGTTAAGGTAATTACACAGGGGAAAGGATAATGTACTGGGAACTCCTCAGAAGAATCTGATTTGTGGTGAGGGGAGAGAGATAAAAGCTCATTTAGGAACGACATGAACATGCTGCGTAGGTAGCTGTTTATCAGTAAATATCTCCACTGAGATTAAGAAAAGCAGTAGCTTAATAAATTAAGTACTTCCTGGTATGGTTACTGTACTGGTAACTCCCCAAAAGAATCTGGATTGTGGTGAGGGAACAGAGAAAAAAGCTCATTTAGGACCTGCACTTACGAAGGGGGTAGGCAGCTGTATATCAGGGAGTAAACCTTCTGAGAATAAAAACAGCTGGAGCTTGTTAAGGTAATTACACAGGGGAAAGGATAATGTACTGGGAACTCCTCAGAAGAATCTGATTTGTGGTGAGGGGAGAGATAAAAGCTCATTTAGGAACGACATGAACATGCTGCGTAGGTAGCTGTTTATCAGTAAATATCTCCACTGAGATTAAGAAAAGCAGTAGCTTAATAAATTAAGTACTTCCTGGTATGGTTACTGTACTGGTAACTCCCCAAAAGAATCTGGATTGTGGTGAGGGAACAGAGAAAAAAGCTCATTTAGGACCTGCACTTACGAAGGGGGTAGGCAGCTGTATATCAGGGAGTATCCTTCTGAGAATAAAAACAGCTGGAGCTTTGTTAAGGTAATTACACAGGGGAAAGGATAATGTACTGGGAACTCCTCAGAAGAATCTGATTTGTGGTGAGGGGAGAGAGATAAAAGCTCATTTAGGAAGACATGAACATGCTGCATAGGTAGCTGTTTATCAGTAAATATCTCCACTGAGATTAAGAAAAGCAGTAGCTTAATAAATTAAGTACTTCCTGGTATGGTTACTGTACTGGTAACTCCCAAAAGAATCTGGATTGTGGTGAGGGAACAGAGAAAAAAGCTCATTTAGGACCTGCACTTACGAAGGGGGTAGGCAGCTGTATATCAGGGAGTAAACCTTCTGAGAATAAAAACAGCTGGAGCTTGTTAAGGTAATTACACAGGGGAAAGGATAATGTACTGGGAACTCCTCAGAAGAATCTGATTTGTGGTGAGGGGAGAGAGATAAAAGCTCATTTAGGAACGACATGAACATGCTGCGTAGGTAGCTGTTTATCAGTAAATATCTCCACTGAGATTAAGAAAAGCAGTAGCTTAATAAATTAAGTACTTCCTGGTATGGTTACTGTACTGGTAACTCCCCAAAAGAATCTGGATTGTGGTGAGGGAACAGAGAAAAAAGCTCATTTAGGACCTGCACTTACGAAGGGGGTAGGCAGCTGTTTATCAGGGAGTATCCCTTCTGAGAATAAAAACAGCAGGAGATTGTTAAGGTAATTACACAGGGGAAAGGATAATGTACTGGGAACTCCTCAGAAGAATCTGATTTGTGGTGAGGGGAGAGAGATAAAAGCTCATTTAGGAACGACATGAACATGCTGCATAGGTAGCTGTTTATCAGTAAATATCTCCACTGAGATTAAGAAAAGCAGTAGCTTAATAAATTAAGTACTTCCTGGTATGGTTACTGTACTGGTAACTCCCCAAAAGAATCTGGATTGTGGTGAGGGAACAGAGAAAAAAGCTCATTTAGGACCTGCACTTACGAAGGGGGTAGGCAGCTGTATATCAGGGAGTAAACCTTTGAGAATAAAAACAGCTGGAGCTTTTAAGGTAATTACACAGGGGAAAGGATAATGTACTGGGAACTCCTCAGAAGAATCTGATTTGTGGTGAGGGGAGAGAGATAAAAGCTCATTTAGGAACGACATGAACATGCTGCGTAGGTAGCTGTTTATCAGTAAATATCTCCACTGAGATTAAGAAAAGCAGTAGCTTAATAAATTAAGTACTTCCTGGTATGGTTACTGTACTGGTAACTCCCCAAAAGAATCTGGATTGTGGTGAGGGAACAGAGAAAAAAGCTCATTTAGGACCTGCACTTACAGGGGTAGGCAGCTGTATATCAGGGAGTAAACCTTCTGAGAATAAAAAACAGCTGGAGCTTGTTAAGGTAATTACACAGGGGAAAGGATAATGTACTGGGAACTCCTCAGAAGAATCTGATTTGTGGTGAGGGGAGAGAGATGAAAGCTCATTTAGGAACGACATGAACATGCTGCGTAGGTAGCTGTTTATCAGTAAATATCTCCACTGAGATTAAGAAAAGCAGTAGCTTAATAAATTAAGTACTTCCTGGTATGGTTACTGTACTGGTAACTCCCCAAAAGAATCTGGATTGTGGTGAGGGAACAGAGAAAAAAGCTCATTTAGGACCTGCACTTACGAAGGGGGTAGGCAGCTGTATATCAGGAGTATCCCTTCTGAGAATAAAAACAGCTGGAGCTTGTTAAGGTAATTACACAGGGGAAAGGATAATGTACTGGGAACTCCTCAGAAGAATCTGATTTGTGGTGAGGGGAGAGAGATAAAAGTCATTTAGGAACGACATGAAATGCTGCATAGGTAGCTGTTTATCAGTAAATATCTCCACTGAGATTAAGAAAAGCAGTAGCTTAATAAATTAAGTACTTCCTGGTATGGTTACTGTACTGTAACT
>NW_025959016.1:0-36547 GCF_023159225.1 Perognathus longimembris pacificus | reverse complement strand
AGGACCTGCACTTACGAAGGGGGTAGGCAGCTGTATATCAGGGAGTAAGCTTCTGAGAATAAAAACAGCTGGAGCTTGTTAGGTAATTACACAGGGGAAAGGATAATGTACTGGTAACTCCTCAGAAGAATCTGATTTGTGGTGAGGGGAGAGAGATAAAGGCTCATTTAGGAACGACATGAACATGCTGCGTAGGTAGCTGTTTATCAGTAAATATCTCCACTGAGATTAAGAAAAGCAGTAGCTTAATACATTTAGTACTTCCTGGTATGGTTACGGTACTAGTAACTCCCCAAAAGAATCTGGATTGTGGTGATGGAAGAGAGAAAAAAGCTCATTTAGGACCTGCACTTACGAATGGGGTAGGCAGCTGTATATCAGGGAGTAAACCTTCTGAGAATAAAAACAGCTGGAGCTTGTTAAGTTAATTACACAGGGGAAAGAATAATGTACTGGGAACTCCTCAGAAGAATCTGATTTGTGGTGAGGGGAGAGAGATAAAAGCTCATTAGGAACGACATGAACAAGCTGCGTAAGTAGCTGTTTATCAGTAAATATCTCCACTGAGATTATGAAAAGCATTAGCTTAATAAATTAAGTACTTCCTGGTATGGTTACTGTACTGGTAACTCCCCAAAAGAATCTGGATTGTGGTGAGGGAACAGAGAAAAAAGCTCATTTAGGACCTGCACTTACGAAGGGGGTAGGCAGCTGTATATCAGGGAGTAAACCTTCTGAGAATAAAAACAGCTGGAGCTTGTTAAGGTAATTACACAGGGGAAAGGATAATGTACTGGGAACTCCACAGAAGAATCTGATTTGTGGTGAGGGGAGAGAGATAAAAGCTCATTTAGGAACGACACGAAAATGCTGCATAGGTAGCTGTTTATGAGTAAATATCTCCACTGAGATTAAGAAAAGCAGTAGCTTAATAAATTAAGTACTTCCTGGTATGGTTACTGTACTGGTAACTCCGCATAAGAATCTGGACTGTGGTGAGGGAACAGAGAAAAAAGCTCATTAGGACCTGCACTTACGAAGGGGGTAGGCAGCTGTATATCAGGAGTAAACCTTCTGAAAATAAAAACAGCTGGAGCTTGTTAAGGTAATTACACAGGGGAAAGGATAATGTACTGGGAACTCCTCAGAAGAATCTGATTTGTGGTGAGGGGAGAGAGATAAAAGCTCATTTAGGAACGACATGAAAATGCTGCAAAGGTAGCTGTTTATCAGTAAATATCTCCACTGAGATTATGAAAAGCAGTAGCTTAATAAATTAAGTACTTCCTGGTATGGTTACTGTACTGGTAACTCCGCAAAAGAATCTAGACTGTGGTGAGGGAACAGAGAAAAAAGCTCATTTAGGACCTGCACTTACAAAGGGGGTAGGCAGCTGTATATCAGGGAGTAAACCTTCTGAGAATAAAAACAGCTGGAGCTTGTTAAGGTAATTACACAGGGGAAAGGATAATGTACTGGGAACTCCTCAGAAGAATCTGATTTGTGGTGAGGGGAGAGAGATAAATGCTCATTTAGGAACGACATGAAAATGCTGCAGAGGTAGCTGTTTATCAGTAAATATCTCCACTGAGATTAAGAAGAGCAGTAGCTTAATAAATTAAGTACTTCCTGGTATGGTTACTGTACTGGTAACGCCCCAAATAATCTGGATTGTGGTGAGGGAACAGAGAAAAAAGCTCATATAGGACCTGCACGTATGATGGGGGTAGGCAGCTGTATATCAGTGAGTGTCCCTTCTGAGAATAAAAACAGCTGGATCTTATTAACGTAATTACACAGGGGAAAGGATAATGTACTGGGACACCTCAGAAGAATCTGATTCGTGGTGAGGGGAGAGAGATAAAAGCTCATTTAGGAACGACACGAAAATGCTGCATAGGTAGCTGTTTATGAGTAAATATCTCCACTGAGATTAAGAAAAGCAGTAGCTTAATAAATTAAGTACTTCCTGGTATGGTTACTGTACTGGTAACTCCCCAAAATAATCTGGACTGTGGTGAGGGAACAGAGAAAAAAGCTCATTTAGGACCTGCACTTACGAAGGGGGTAGGCAGCTGTATATCAGGGAGTAAACCTTCTGAGAATAAAAACAGCTGGAGCTTGTTAAGGTAATTACACAGGGGATAGGATAATGTACTGGGAACTCCTCAGAACAATCTGATTTATGGTGAGGGGAGAGAGATAAAAGCTCATTTAGGAATGCCATGAACATGCTGGGTAAGTAGCTGTTTATCAGTAAATATCTCCACTGAGATAAGAAAAGCAGTAGCTTAATAAATTCAGTACTTCCTGGTAATGGTTACTGTACTGGTAATTCCCCAAAAGAATCTGGATTGTGGTGAGGGAACAGAGTAAAAAGTTCATTTAGGACTTGCACTTACGAAGTTGGTAGGCAGGTGTATATAAGGGAGTATCCCTTCTGAGAATAAAAACAGCTGGAGCTTGTTAAGGTAATTGCACAGGGGAAAGGATAATGTACTGGGAACTCCTCAGAAGAATCTGATTTGTGGTGAGGGGAGAGAGATAAAAGCTCATTTAGGAACGACATGAACATGCTGCATAGGTAGCTGTTTATCAGTAAATATCTCCACTGAGATTAAGAAAAGCAGTAGCTTAATAAAATTAAGTACTTCCTGGTATGGTTACTGTACTGGTAACTCCCCAAAAGAATCTGGATTGTGGTGAGGGAACAGAGAAAAAAGCTCATTTAGGACCTGCACTTACAAAGGGGGTAGGCAGCTGTATATCAGATAGTAAACCTTCTTTTTTTTAAATTTTTTTTATTATTAATTAAGCAAAAAAATTTTTTTACAAGGTGTTGTGCACCGAGGGTACAGTTACATAGTAGGGCAGTGTGTACATTTCTTGTGATATCTTACAACCTGTTTTTCCATCCGTTGTCTAGGTCAGGTAGACCCATTTGCAATTTACAATGTATCAAGCACATATACAGTGTTCACAGACTTGGTCTCTACTGTCTCTCCATCTCCCTTTGTTAACAGTCATATATCAGGGAGATCATGCCCCTTTGTTTTCTGTGTTCTAGGCTTGTCTCGCTCAACATTATTTGTTCGAGTTCTGACCATTTCCCTGCGAATAACAATATTTCACCATTCCTAATCGCTATGTAGTATTCCATTGTGTATAAGTACCATATTTTTTGGATCCAATTCATCTGTGGAGGGGCATCTGGGTTGTTTCCACATTTTGGCTATTGTGAATTGTGCCGCAATAAACATGGAAGTACAAATGTCCTTTTGATATCTTGGGTTTTGCTGTTTAGGATAGATGCCTAGGAGTGGTATGGCTGGGTCATAGGGTAGGACTATATTGATCTTTTTGAGAAACCTCCATACTGTTCTCCAAAGTGGTTGTACTAATTTGCACTCCCACCAACAATGGAGAAGGGTTCCTCTTTCCCCACAGCCCCTCCAGCATTTGTTGTTTCCTGAGTTCAGAGTATAGGCCATTCTAACTGGGGTGAGGTGGTATCTCAGGGTTGTTTTTATTTGCATTTCCTTTACTAGCAGGGATGTTGAGCATTTCCTCATGTGTTTCTTTGCCATTTTTATATCTTCTCTTGTGAAGTCTCTCTTTAGCTCTTTTGCCCATTTCCTAATAGGTTTATTGGGCTTGGAGGGGCTTAGTTTTTTGAGTTCTCTGTAGATGACAGATATCAGGCCTTTGTCTGTTGCTGTGCTGGTAAATATCCTTTCCCATATCGTTGGCTGTCTTTCTATTTTGGTGGCTATGACCTTAGCTGTGCAGAAACTTTTTAATTTGTAGTAGTCCCATTTGTTGAGTCTTTCCCCTATTTGTTGTGCCCCTGGGACTCTATTCAGGAAGTTCCTTCCTGTGCCTATAAGTTCTAGTGTCTTTCCTACTCTGTCCTTCAGTAGTTTTTCAAGGATTCAGGTCTGATGTTGAGGTCCTTGATCCATTTTGAGTTGATCTTGGTGCATGGTGATAGGCTTGGTCTACTTTGAGTTTTCTGCATATGGCTGCCCAGTTCTCCCAGCACCAGTAGTTGAAGAGGCTATGTTTATTCCATTGTATGTCTTTAGCTCCTTTGTCGAATATCAGTTGGCTGTAAGAGTGCGGTTTTATTTCTGGGTCTTCAATTCTAATCCACTGGTCTTCCGATCTGTTTTTATACCAATACCATGCTGTTTTTGTTATGATGGCCTTGTAGTAGAGCTTGAAGTCTGGTATGGTGATTCCTCCTGCACTATGTTTTTTGCCTAGAATTGCTTTGGCTATTCTAGGTTTTTTGCTGTTCCATATGAATTTATGGACTGGTTTCTCTATTTCAGTGAAGAATGTGGCTGGGATTTTGATTGGTATTGCATTGAATTTGTATAACAATTTGGGCAATATGGCCATTTTCACTATATTGATTCTGCCTACCCATGAGCATGGGAGGTCTTTCCATCTCCTTGTGTCTTCTTTGATTTCCCTTATTAGATTTTTGTAGTTTTCATTGAATAGGTCCGTCACGTCCTTGGTTAAGTTGATCCCTAGGTACTTTATTCTTTTTTTGGCTACTGTAAATGGAATTGTTTCCATAATTTCCTTTTCTGTTTGTCTATTGCTGGTGTACAGAAAAGCTGCTGACTTTTGTGGATTGATTTTGTATCCTGCTACTTTGCCAAATTGGTTTATTAGATGTAGGAGTTTGGGTACTGAGTTTTTTGGGTCCTTGAGATATAAGATCATGTCGTCTGCGAATAGGGATAACTTGATTTCTTCCTTGCCGACGTGGATCCCTTTGATGTCCTCCTCTTGCCTTATTGCTATGGCTAGGGATTCCAGCACTATGTTGAACAGAAGTGGGAGAGTGGGCATCCTTGTCTTGTTCCTGTGTTTAGGGGGAATGATTTAAGTTTCTCTCCATTTAATATGATATTAGCAGTTGGTCTGTTGTATATGGCTTTTATTGTTTTGAGGAATGTTCCATCTATTCCTGTTCTCTCCAAAGCTTTTAATAGGTATGGATGTTGTATTTTGTCGAAGGCTTTTTGGGCATCAACTGAGATAACAATGTGATTCTTGATTTTAGTTCTGTTTATGTGGTGAATTACATTGATTGATTTACGGATGTTGAACCATCCTTGTGACTGAGGGATGAAGCCTACTTGGTCATGATGTATGATATTCTTAATCAGTTTCCGGATCCTGTTAGCTAATATTTTATTGAGAAGCTTTGCATCTGTGTTCATTAGTGATATTGGTCTGTAGTTCTCTTTTTTTGTTGGATCTTTGCCTGGTTTGGGGATGAGTATGATATTAGCTTCATAGAATGAGTTTGGAATTTCTCCCTCCGTTTCTATTTCGCGGAAGAGTTTGAGGAGTATTGGAATTAGCTCCTCACTAAAGGTTTTGTAGAATTCATTGGTGAATCCATCTGGGCCTGGGCTTTTCTTAGTAGGGAGGTTCTTGATTACCTCTTGTATCTCACTGTAAGTTATTGGTTTATTTAGTTGATTTATTTCTTCTTGGTTCAGTTTGGGCAGTTTGTACTTCTCTAAGAATTGATCCATTTCTGTAAAATTATTGTTTTTTGCTGAGTAGAGGTTTTGGAAATAGCTCCTTATGATTGTTTGAATATCGTGTGTACTTGTCGTAATTTTTCCTGTGGAGTCCCTGATTTTACGAATATGAGTCTCTTCTCTTCTTTTTTTTGTGAGTCTTGCAAGGGGCCTGTCAATTTTGTTTATTTTCTCAAAGAACCAGCTTTTAGTCTTATTTATTTGTTGAATGGTCTTTCTATTTTCAATCAGATTTATCTCTTCTTTAATCTTTGTAATCTCTCCCCTCCTAGTCCTTTTAGATTCTGTCATTTCTTGTTTTTCCAGTTGTTTTAGTTTCATCGTGAGGGTATTCACCTGCTCTGCTTCCATTCTTTTAATGTGGGTACTGAGTGCAATGATCTTGCCCCTCAGTACTGCCTTAGCTGTGTCCCATAGGTTTTCTTTGTGATGTGTTTTCTTTGTCATTGTGGCTTATGAATTCCTTGATTTCATCTTTAATTTGATCTGTGGCCCAAGTGTTGGATAGCAGCGTGGGGTTTAGCCTCCAAGAGTGTGTATAGGCTCTGTGGTATCCTTTGTTGTTGAGGGTTACCTTTAATCCACTGTGATCAGATATAATACATGGGATGATGTCAATACTTTTGTATTTGCTGAGGTTCTTTGTGTGGCTATGACGTGGTCTATTTTGGAATATGATCCATGGGCTGCTGAAAAGAAGGTGTATTGGGTCTCTGTAGGGTGGAAGGTTCTATATAGGTCTGTTAGATCCATTTGGGAAATGGTGTTATTTAGGTCCTCAGCTCCCTTACTAATCCTCTGGGTGTTGGATCTGTCTCTTGGAGAGAGAGGAGTATTAAAGTCACCCACTATGATTGTGTTTGCATCTATCTTGCTCTGTAATTCTGTGAGAATTTGCTTGACATATGTCGGGCCTCTTTTGTTCGGTGAGTATACATTTATCACAGTGATGTCTTGATTCTGGATTTTTCCTTGTATTAATATGTAGTGTCCTTCTTTGTCTTTTTGAGTGGACTTTAAAGAGAAGTCCAGCTTGTCTGAGATCAGAATGGCTACACCTGCCGTTTTGGTGGGTGCATTTGCTTGGTAGATCTTGGTCCATCCTTTCATTCGAAGCCTGTTTTTGTCCCTTGCTGTAAGGTGGGTCTCTTGTAGACAGCAGATGTCAACTTTTTGTTTGCGGATCCATTCTGCCAGTCTGCTCCTCTTAATCGGGAGTTTAAGCCATTTATATTTAAAGAGATCAAGGATAAGGGTGTTTTTCTCCTTCCATTTTCTTGTTGGGCTGTTTTTTCCTGTTTTTTTTTTTTTTCTTCTTGTCTTTAGTGAGCTGGTCTTTCTGCTGGACTTTGGCTATTGAAGTTTCTTTCTGATTCTGTCTGTGTGTCTTTTACGATCTCTGTTGGGTGGGCTTCCCCTCTTAATATTCGCTGTAGGGCTGGTTTTTTATTCACATACTCCTTTAGCTCCTCTTTGGTGTGGAAAGATCTGGTTCTCCCTTCGAATGTGAACTCCAGTTTCGCTGGATATTTGATCCGAGGTTGTAAGTTGTTATTCTGAAGTACTTGGATAGTGTTCTTCCACTCACTTCGAGCTTGGTAAGTTTGTGTGGATAAGTCGGATGTTATTCGAATCCTCTTCCCATTGAAAAAAGTTTCCTTCTTCGCTTTGGCTGAATTCAGAATTTGCTCTTTAATCTTGAGGTCTGTAGTCTTGAATATTATGTGCCTTGGGGTGGTTTTCCTGGGGTCTGGCCTGCCAGGTGTCCTATAGGCTTCGGTTACCTGGATGGGGTCCCCTGTGAGATTGGGGAAGTTTTCTGCAATAACTTTATTGAGGACATGGTTAAGCCCTCTGCTCTGATATTCGGCTCCTTCTTCTATTCCAATTATGCGCAGATTATATCTCTTGTCTTTGTCCATTAGTTCCTGGATTAATCTTCCCTGAAGCTTCACCTTTTCTTGGAGTGTGGTCATTTTCTGGTTGTTGTCAGCTGCTTCATCGTCCAGGCGAGAGATTCTGGATTCCATATGGTCAACTCTTTGTGTTATGGTTTCAATTGCGGAGTTTATGGATGTCAGAGAGCTATTCATGGTTGTCATATCAGCTCTGATCGTGGAAATTTCTTCCTTTAAAGAGTTGTATTTTAAATCTATTTTTTCATGCATTTCAATTCTCAGGGTGTGGAGATTTTCTTTAAAGGCGGCTTGCATTGTATCCATTTTTGCTTCCATTTCTTTAAACGAGGCTTGCATTGTATCCAGTTTTGCTTCCATTTCTTTCTTAGCTTCCTGGGTGTCCTTCCAGATTTCCGCTCTAAACTCCTGGAATTGTTTTCTGATTTCATTTCTGACACTTCGATCATTCCTGTTAACATGGCCTCATTTGCTTTTTTATTCTCCATCTCCTCTTCAGTCGAGCTGCTTTTTGGAGCTGGCGAGGTGGCTTGTCCTTTGATGAACTGAGTTATGTTTCTTTGTGATTTGCGCATCTGGAGGTGTGTGTAGGTCTTCCCTCCCTTCTGTGTAGGCGTGTCTACGGCAGCAGGTGCTGTCGCTGTGGCCCCGCCCACCGGTGTAGGGCACGCCTACCAGAGCGGACGCTTTCGCCGGGGCCCCGCCCTCCTGTGCACTCTGAGACCCCTACAACAGGCACTTTAGCGGGGTCTGCCTCCCAGAGCGAGCCCTGGGTTGTTGGGTTGTGCTTGCGCCCTCCCGCGAGTCCGTTGGGGGGGGGGAGGCAGTATGTGTGGGGCCCAGTGGGATCGACTGTCCGGGTGTGGCTTGGCACCCTCAGACCTCGCCTCCGCTGCGAGGGGGGGGGACGTGATCAGGCTCAGGTGACCCTGCTGGGCTGGTATTGCCCACCAGCGCCTGTGATTTTAGTTGGAAGAGTCCGCAAGGTCCAGGCGCCTCGGGTGGGGCTTGCCCTGCCGGCCGTCCCACGACCCCTGTTGGGAAGGGGACGGGGCCGGTTCTGCCAGTTCAGGAACCTTTGGGGGCTTGGGGCTGTTCCGCCCTTCCCCTGCAAGACTGGCTTCCCAGCGCCTGATGGGAGCTTCCCACCTGATTTGGGGAGTTCTTTGTTCCCACGGGAGTGGGGAGGGGGAGGGAGGGAGATATATCTTCTTTGTCGGGCTTGGGTCTCCCGTTGGGGGAAGGGATTATGGGGGACTCACTTTTGCTGCTTTGTGTGTGTGTCCCGCGCAGCCGTTGGCCCTTCAGGGGTTAGCGAAGTGTTGTGGTGGCTTCCCCCGTTCCCTCTTTCTGCCGCGCTGGGTTCCCTTGTCCGAATCCGGTGTGGACCCGAACTTCTCGTCGCTGCAGGTGTGTGTCTTGCTCCGCACCCTGCCTTGTGTCCGTGGGGTCTCCCGCTATATGGATTCTGCGCTCCTGGCAACCTGTCTGCCGATCGCCGGGTTCCCCTTTCCCAGCCTGGCCCGGTTTGAGCAGGGTCGGCTGGTGGGGGAGGGTGCCCCGGTGAATCTCCGGCTCCGTGTAGGTTATCGGTTCTTCTTTTTTGCTCCTTTTTGTTTTCCTGCGTTTCTCCACTGCTTCTTGATGCATGTTTTGCTGGGTTCTTGGTGGGGTGTTGGGTGTTGTAGTTCCCAGCTCGCTATTCAGTTGGTGCGAGTCGGGGTTCCTCTAAACCTTCTGAGAATAAAAACACCTTGAGTTTGTTAAGGAAATTACACAGGGGAAAGGATAATGTACTGGGAACTCCTCAGAAGAATCTGATTTGTGGTGAGGGGAGAGAGATAAAAGCTCATTTAGGAACCACATGAACATGCTGCGTAGGTAGCTGTTTATCAGTAAATATCTCCACTGAGATTAAGAAAAGCAGTAGCTTAATAAAATAAGTACTTCCTGGTATGATTACTGTACTGGTAACTCCCCAAAAGAATCTGGATTGTGGTGAGGGAACAGAGAAAAAAGCTCATTTAGGACCTGCAATTATGAAGGGGGTAGGCAGCTGTATATCAGGGAGTATCCCTTCTGAGAATAAAAACAGCTGGAGCTTGTTAAGGTAATTACACAGGGGAAAGGATAATATACTGGGAACTCCTCAAAAGAATCTGATTTGTGGTGAGGGGAGAGAGATAAAAGCTCATTTAGGAACGACATGAACATGCTGTGTAGGTAGCTGTTTATCAGTAAATATCTCCACTGAGATTAAGAAAAGCAGTAGCTTAATAAATTAAGTACATCCTGGTATGGGTACTGTACTGGTAACTCCCCAAAAGAATCTGGATTGAGGTGAGGGAACAGAGAAAAAAATTTCATTTAGGACCTGCACTTACGAAGGGGTAGGCAGCTGTATATCAGGAGTATCCCTTCTGAGAATAAAAACAGCTGGAGCTTGTTAAGTTAATTACACAGGGGAAAGGATAATGTACTGGGAACTCCTCAGAAGAATCTGATTTGTGGTGACGGGAGAGAGATAAAAGCTCATTTAAGAACGACATGAAAATGCTGCATAGGTAGCTGTTTATCAGTAAATATCTCCACTGAGATTAAGAAAAGCAGTAGCTTAATAAATTAAGTACTTCCTGGTATGGGTACTGTACTGGTAACTCCCCAAAAGAATCTGGATTGTGGTGAGGGAACAGAGAAAAAAGCTCATTTGGGACCTGCACTTACGAAGGGGGTAGGCAGCTGTATATCAGGGAGTATCCCTTCTGAGAATAAAAACAGCTGGAACTTGTTAAGGTAAATACACAGGGGAAAGGATAATGTACTGGGAACTCCTCAGAAGAATCTGATTTGTGTTGAGGGGAGAGAGATAAAAGCTCATTTAGGAACGACATGAACATGCTGCGTAGGTAGCTGTTTATCAGTAAATATCTCCACTGAGATTAAGAAAAGCAGTAGCGACTTCCGGGGAAGACGGCGGAGGAGCGGCTGAGCCCTGCAGAGCTCCCTCCAATATCGTAGTTTTCTCACCTCATAGAAACTGTTTCTCTGAGAAAGACAGCCAAAGTAAGTTCTAACAGTACAGGGATTCTGAACAGGAAGGGAAAATCGACTTTGCTGGTCTGAAAACACAGTTTTGAGCTCCGGGCGCTGTCCCGCCGCGGCGCCAGCGCAGGCTCCGGCACAGTGCCAGGCACAGCCCCCCGCACTCCGCGCAGCTAAAGCGAGAAATACTCCAGAGGGCAGCCGAGCACGGAGGACCTGACATCGCAGAGAAAGCGTGAGTACCCCGCAAAAAAAAAAAATTAAAATTATTCTCGCTTTGTGCCTACAGTCCAGCTTCTGGAAGGCACCCCTGTCCCCACCGCCAGAGCAAAGCGCCATCTTTGCCACTGGCATAGGGTCAGACCCGACTGGAACTGAAGCGGGCCTGGGGAAAGCGAGGCCAAAAAAGCCATCTTTGAAAAGGGCAGGAGGGGCGGAATCAGTGAGACCCAGCTACGCCCAGAAGAACGCCCCCTGCCCTGGCGCGAGGGGAGTCCGGGGATTATCCAGAGATGCCCCGCCCTGCCCGCCGGAACTTCTAAACTTAAAGCAAAAGCTGGGAGCAGCTACCAGGGGCACGGAAACAACAGAAGGAGGAACAAACAGTTCCGGGGACAGCTAAACGGTCCGTCACAGAGGAAACTAATTCCCAGCCCAAATGGAGCTGCATTCCATAGCTACCTATGCCAAAGAGGCCTCCTCCCTCAGGCAAGCAACTCTTAGTGGAGCAAAACAGGCCAGAGGCTCCACGCTCTGCTGAGTTCACAGTCTAGTCAAGTCCAGGCATCAAAGGCAGCGGCCCCACAGCAGACAGAGGAGCCACAGTTCCTGTGACTGCCCACGTCCCCATCGACAGAGGACGCCCAAGGCCTGCCTGCAAGCTGTGCGAACCTCAGAGACCCACGATTGCACCAGCAGGGGAGAAGGTCAGAACAGATCCACCCCTTGCCAACTGAAATCAAGTCAAACCAGCCAATCAGGAAAATAGACTGCAGTCCATTGCAGGGAAACCAGAGACTGGTTTCTTTTTATTTTCAAACATTTTTTTTAACTTTTCTTTTAAATTTTCTTTTTAATTTTTTCACACCTGAAACATCATTGGCTGTTTTTTTTGTTTGTTTGTTTTTTTTGTTTGTTTTCCATTTTCACTGGTTTGTTTTATCAAGTTTTTTTTTGTGTTTGTTTATTTGCTTGGGTTGTCCCTTTTCTGTTATTTTCCTTTTTATTTACTTATGCTTCCTTGTTAAATAATTTTTCTCTGTTTTGTGTATCTGTCTTCCAGTATTTTTACTTCATTTCTCTCGTTGCGTCCTCTTCCTTTAAAAATTACTTTCCTATAAATAACACCTACACCCTTTTCTGCTAACTCTCCAGTGTCTGTCATTTTATCAATGTGCTTTCTACTGATTCTACTCTTCTCCACATTTCCACGTCACTGAAACTAAACCAAAATCACCACCACCACCCCCCAATACACTTTACTCTATTCTCTTTACTACCTCCAACTTACCCTCCTGACTTACTGCCTGGACCTCCAGGCTCCATTGACTCCTGGTTATTGGATAGAGGATATCCCAGCTTAATACGAGTGAATCAAAGGGGTTCATAGAGAAAGCCAGTCCTAAAAGAGCTTAATATAAAAAAAAGAATTGCGTATAAGGTTGTAACAGTAAATAAGTAACTACTGAATACAGGGCCCAGGATCAGATGTTATATTGAAATTGTATTCTTTAGGAACACCAAATCTAACTTTATAGACAGGTATACAAGTTATCTGTATATAATTGTGAAATTGTAAGATTTACACAACAGTGCTTGGTAAGGGCTGCTTTGGGTCTTAAACAGTGCTCACAGGTGCTGGTAGACTGGCATTCCCAATTCAAATGGGAAGAAGAAACACAAGAAGATGGCAAATAATGAAGTCTTATCCCCCACCCAAAACAAGCAGGAAGCAGAGCAGTCAATCAAAAACATAGAAGAAAACCCCCAAATGCTCTACAAAGTTTACTGATAAACATGATAAATGAAAAGATTGGATCTCTTCAGTCAATTATGTTAGAGCATGAGGAGGCAAAGCAAAAATTAATGGAGAATTTCATGGCATCCACAAATAGAAAGATAAGTGAGCTTCAAGAGTCAAATGAAAAGATAGCTACCCAACTTAAAGATTTGAGAGACAACACTCAAAACCAAAGTAATGAAGTTAATGAAGTAAAGAAGTCCATACAGGACCTAAGAAATGACATGGAAATCATCAGGAAAGACCAGTCAGAAGGAAAAGAGATTCGAAATCAAGTAGCTAGCCTACAGTCCCGACTAACTGAAGCAGAGGATCGAATCTCAGGAGCTGAAGATTCCTTAGATTCTATGGAGAAAGATCAAAAATCAATACAAATCCAGTCCAAGCAACAAAACAGATCGCTACAGGAGATTCAAGACACAATCAGGAAGCCCAATTTAGGATAATAGGTATTGAGGAAAACTTGGAGAAAGAGGTTAATGGGATAGGCAACCTATTAACAGAATATTAGCTGAGAACTTCCCAAACATCCAGAAGGAAAGGCCTATACAGATACAAGAAGCATTTAGAACCCCAAATCGACCAGACCAGAATAGGACTTCCCACCGACACATTGTGATCAAAACAGCTTCAGCAGAGTGCAAGGAAAAATACTCAAAGCTGTTAGGGCAAAGAAAACAATCACATATAAAGGAAAAGCAATCAGAATTACCCCGGACTTCTCAGCAGAGACCATGAAAGCAAGGAGAGCCTGGAATGAAGTATACCAAACTCTAAATAAAAATAACTACCAACCAAGAATTCTGTACCCCGCCAAACTCTCCTTCATAGCCGAAGGTCAAACAAAAGTCTTCCACAATAAGGAAAAACTGAAACAATATATCTCCACCAAACCAGCTTTACACAAAATCCTTAAAGATGTACTATACAGGGAAAATAATCAAGATCCCAACACAGACAGAGAAATGAACCCTAAATTAGTAAACACTAGATCAAGAAATGGGAAGACACAGCTTTAAACAAGACAGTGATAATGAAAGGAACAAACGATCACCTCTCAATCCTAACTGTCAACATTAATGGACTTAATTCTCCAATCAAACGACATAGGCTCATAACTTGGATCAAAAATCAAGATCCATCTTTCTGCTGCCTCAAGAGACACATCTATCCAGCAAAAGTAAACATCTTCTAAAAGTGAAAGGCTGGAAACAAATCTATCAAGCAAATGGCCCCCATAAGCAGGCTGGAGTTGCAATCCTAGTATCAGACAAAATTGACTTCAAATTAAAAAAGGTAAGAAGAGACAAAGATGGTTACTACATACTAGTAAAAGGATCTCTCCAACAGGAAGAAATAACCATTCTAAATATCTACACGCCAATGCAGGAGCACCCAACTTCATCAAACAAACACTACTGGCTCTAAAAACATTCATAGACCCAAACACAATGATAGTGGGGACTTTAACACTCCACTATCACCTCTGGACAGATCAACACGCCAAAACTGAACAAAGAAACCACAGAACTAAACAATTGCATAGACCAACTAGACTTAATCGACATCTACAGAATATTCCACCCAGCAAGGACAGAATACACATTCTTTTCGGCAGCACACGGAACATTCTCCAAAATAGATCACATCTTAGGGCACAAAGAAAATCTGTACAAATTCAGAAGTATCAAAATCATTCCCTGCATTCTTCCAGACCACAATGGAATAAAATTAGAGCTCAACTCATTCAGCCACCACAGAAAATCCCACAATTCATGGAGACTAAAGAACAGACTGCTGAACCATCAGTGGATCATTGAAGAAATTAAAACAGAAATTCAAATGTTTATGGACTTCAACCAAGTTGAGGGCACAAAGTACCAGCTCCTTTGGGACACAGCAAAGGCAGTACTCAGAGGAAAATTTATATCTCTGAGTACATACATCAACAAACTGGAGAAACAGCAACTCAGTAATTTAAGGAAGCACCTTAATTTTCTGGAGAGAGAACAGCAAGCCAAACCCCAAGTCAATAGACGGAAGCAAATAATTAAAATCAAATCAGAATTAAATCAATTAGAGACGAAAAAAACCATCGAAAGAATCAACAAAACAAAGAGTTGGTTCTTTGAAAAAATCAACAAGATAGACAGACCCCTGGCAAACCTGACCAAAGAACGAAGGCAGCACACTCAAATAAACAAGATAAGAGATGAAACGGGTAGCATATCACCACAGAAATAACGAAATTCAGAAAATAATAAGGGACTATTTTGCAAACCTTTATGCCAACAAATTCGAGAACTTGAAGAAATGGATGATTTCCTAGAAAAAATTGATACCCCCCAACTCAACTATGAAGACTTAAACCTTCTAAACAGACCCATATCCAGTATTGAAATAGAAACAGCAATAAATGATCTCCCATCCAAGAAAAGCCCAGGTCCAGATGGATTCACCGCAGAATTCTACAAGGCCTTCAAAACAGAACTCACTCCAATATTTCTCAAACTCTTCAATGAAATTGAAAGAGAACGTTCACTGCCAGACTCATTTTATGAAGCCAGTATAACCCTCATCCCAAAACCAGGCAGAGACTCATCACGGAAAGAGGACTACAGACCAATCTCCCTGATGAACATAGATGCAAAAATTCTCATCAAAATTCTGGCCAATCGACTTCAACAGGTCATCAAAAAAATCATACACCACGATCAAACTGGATTCATCCCAGGGATGCAAAGCTGGTTTAATATACGCAAGTCAATTAATGTAATCCACCACATCAACCGGAGCAAGGTAAAGAACCACATGGTTTTATCGCTGGATGCGGAAAAAGCATTCGATAAAATCCAGCACCCATTTATGCTAAAAGCCCTGGAAAAATTGGGATTCCAGGGAACATTCCTGAATATAATCAAGGCAGTTTATGACAAACCAACAGCAAGCATAACTCTAAATGGTGAAAAACTAAAGCCATTCCCTTTAAATCAGGAACAAGGCAGGGATGTCCACTCTCTCCCCTGCTCTTCAACATAGTACTAGAATTCCTAGCTAGAGCAATTAGGCAAGAAGAGAATATAAAGGGGATCCAAATAGGAAAAGATGAAGTTAAACTTTCTCTCTTCGCAGATGACATGATCCTATACCTAAAGAATCCCATAGACTCTACCCCAAGCTAGTAGAGCTGATACAAAACTTTGGTAAAGTTGCAGGATATAAAATAAACCTTCAAAAATCAACGGCCTTCTCTATGCTAACAACCCGAAGACCGAGGCTGAAGTCAGGAAAGCAACTCCTTTTGCAATAGCCCCCCAAAATATAAAATACCTAGGAATAACCTTAACCAAAGAAGTGAAAGACCTCTTTGAAGAGAACTTTAAAAGCTTGAAAAATGAAATTAAGTCAGAACTAAGAAAATGGAAAAACCTCCCATGCTCCTGGATTGGGAGGATTAATGTAATCAAAATGGCAATATTGCCAAAGGCTATCTACAAATTCAATGCAATACCCATTAATATCCCAACACCATTCTTTAATGAAATAGAGGAAGCAATCCAGAAATTCATATGGAACAATAAAAGACCTAGAATAGCAAAAACACTCCTAAGCAGAAAGAACAGTGCAGGAGGAATTACAATACCCAACTTCAAGCTGTATTATAAAGCTATAGTAATAAAAACAGCATTGTATTGGCACCGGAACAGGCCTGAAGACCAATGGAACAGAATTGAAGACCCAGAATTAAACCCACAGAACTATGCCTACTTAATCTTTGATAAAGGAGCTAAAACAATAGTATGGAAGAAAGATAGCCTCTTTAACAAGTGGTGCTGGCAAAACTGGCTCAACACATGCAACAAACTAAAACTAGATCCTTATATATCACCCTGACCAAAATCAATTCCAAATGGATTAAAGACCTTGAAATCAAACAGGCACCCTGAAGACACTAAAGGAATGAGGAGGAGAAACACTTGGACTCCTTGGCACAGGACAGAACTTCCTTAACAAAGACCCTGAAAGGCTACAAATCAAAGAAAGTTTGGACAAATGGGACTGCATCAAACTCCAGAGCTTCTGCACGGCAAAGGACATAGCTCTCAAGATAAACAGAGAGCCCACAGACTGGGAGAAAATCTTTACCGGACATTCAACAGACAAAGGCCTCATCTCTAAAATATATGCAGAACTAAAAAAATTACCTTCTTCCAAAACAAAACTGCAAAGAACCAATAGCCCCCTCATCAAGTGGGCTAAAGACTTACAAAGAAACTTCTCTGATGAGGAAATGAGAATGGCCAATAGTCATATGAAAAAATGCTCTACGTCACTGGCCATAAAGGAAATGCAAATCAAAACAACATTGAGATTCCATCTCACCCAGCAAGAATGTCATATATTCAAGAAAACTAATAATAACAATTGTTGGAGGGGATGTGGCCAAAAGGGAACCCTACTTCATTGTTGGTGGGAATGTAAACTGGTTCAGCCACTCTGGCAAGCAAGTATGGAGATTCCTCAGAAGGCTCAATATAGAACTCCCCTATGACCCAGCAGCCCCACTGTTGGGTATCTATCCAAAAGCCCACAAACAAAATCACAGTAATGCCACCAGCACAACAATGTTCATCGCAGCACAATTTGTCACAGCGAGAAGCTGGAACCAACCCAGATGCCCCTCCATAGATGAATGGATCAGGAAAATTGTGGTACATTTACACAATGGAATTTTATGCCTCTATCAGAAAGAATGACATTGTTCCATTTGTAAGGAAATGGAAGGACTTGGAAAAAGTTTATACTAAGTGAAGTGAGTCAGACCCAAAGAAACATGGACTCTATGGCCTCCCTTATTGGGAAAATTAGTACAGGTTTAAGCAAGCCATAGCAGAGCATCACAAGGCCCAATAGCTATACCCTTAGAAACACATAAGATGATGCTAAATGAAATGAACTCCATGTTACGGAAACAAGTGATATATCACAGTTGTAACTACTTTCAACGTCCTATGTGTATGTGTAGTTTCTATTATTGATAAGGTTTTGTATCACCTTCCTATGTTTGTACCTACACTATCTCTGTAATCTTATCTGAGTATATTGGAAACCGTGTTTACTGGTATTGGAAGTAGGAAAATCAAAGGGAATACCAAATTCGAGAGACACAGGGTAAAAAAAGAGAAATAACTACAAAAGCAATACTTGCAAAACTCTTTGGTGTAAGTGAACTGAACAACTGGGGGGGGGAGGGAAAGAGGGGGAGGGAGGGGGGCATGAGGGACAAGGCAACAAACAGTACAAGAAATGTATCCAATGCCAAACGTATGATACTGTAACCTCTCTGTACGTCAGTTTGATATAAAAATTTGAGAAAAAAAAAAAAGCTCATTTAGGAACGACATGAACATGCTGTGTAGGTAGCTGTTTATCAGTAAATATATCCAGTTAGATTAAGAAAAGCAGTAGCTTAAAATATCAAGTACTTCCTGGAATGGTTACTGTACTGGTAACTCCCGGAAAGAATCTGGATTTTGGTGAGGGAACAGAGAAAAAAGCTCATTTAGGACCGGCACTTACGAAGGGGGTAGGCAGCTTTATATCAGGGAGTATCCCTCTGAGAATAAAAACAGCTGGAGCTTGTTAAGTTATTTAATCAGGGGAAAGGATAATGTACTGGGAACTCCTCAGAAGAATCTGATTTGTGATGAGTGGAGAGACATAAAAGCTCATTTAGGAACGACATGAACATGCTGCATAGGTAGCTGTTTATCAGTAAATATCTACACTGAGATTAAGAAGAAGTAGCTTAATAAATTAAGTACTTCCTGGTATGGTTACTGTACTGGTAACTCCCCAAAAGAATCTGGATTGTGGTGAGCGAACAGAGAAAAATGCTCATTTAGGACCTGCAATTACGAAGGGGGTAGGCAGCTGTATATCAGGGAGTAAACCTTCTGAGAATAAAAACAGCTGGAGCTTGTTAAGGTAATCACAGAGGGGAAAGGATAATGTACTGGGAACTCCTCAGAAGAATCTGATTTGTGGTGAGGGGAGAGAGAAAAAAGCTCATTTAGGAACGACATGAACATGCTGCGTACGTAGCTGTTTATCAGTAAATATCTCCACTGCGATTAAGAAAAGCATTAGCTTAATAAATTAAGTAATTCCTGGTATGGTTACTGTACTGGTAACTCCCCAAAAGAATCTGGATTGTGGTGAGGGAACAGAAAAAAAAGCTCATTTAGGAACTGCACTTGTGAAGGGGGTAGGCAGCAGTATATCAGGGAGTAAACCTTCTGAGAACAAAAACAGCTGGAGCTTGTTAAGGTAATTACACAGGGGAAAGGATAATGTACTGGGAACTCCTCAGAAGAATCTGATTTGTGGTGAGGGGAGAGAGAAAATAGCTCATTTAGGAACGACATGAACATGCTGCGTAGGTAGCTGTTTATCAGTAACTATCTCCACTGAGATAAGAAAAGTAGTAGCTTAATAAATTAAGTAATTCCTGGTAAGGGTATTGTACTGGTAACTCCCCAAAAGAATCTGGATTGTGGTGAGGGAACAGAGAAAAAAGCTCATTTAGGACCTGCACTTACGAAGGGGGTAGGCAGCTGTATATCAGGGAGTATCGCTTCTGAGAATAAAAACAGCTGGAGCTTGTTAAGGTAATTACACAGGCTAAAGGATAATGTACTAGGAACTCCTCAGAAGAATCTGATTTGTGGTGAGTCGAGAGAGATAAAGCTCATTTAGCAACGACATGAACATGCTGCATAGGTAGCTGTTTATCAGAAAATATCTCCACTGAGATTAACAAGCAGTAGCTTAATAAATTAAGTACTTCCTGGTATGGTTACTGTACTGGTAACTCCCCAAAAGAATCTGGATTGTGGTGAGGGAACAGAGAAAAAAGCTCATTTAGGACCTGCACTTACGAAGGGGGTAGGCAGCTGTATATCAGGGAGTAAACCTTCTGAGAATAAAAACAGCTGGAGCTTGTTAAGGTAATCACAGAGGGGAAAGGATAATGTACTGGGAACTCCTCAGAAGATCTGATTTGTGGTGAGGGGAGAGAGATAAAAGCTCATTTAGGAACGACATGAACATGCTGCGTAGTTAGCTGTTTATCAGTAAAATATCTCCCACTGCGATTAAGAAAAGCATTAGCTTAATAAATTAAGTACTTCCTGGTATGGTTACTGTACTGGTAACTCCCCAAAAGAATCTGGATTGTGGTGAAGGAACAGATAAAAAAGCTCATTTAAGACCTGCACTTACGAAGGGGGTAGGCAGATGTATATCAGGCAGTATCCCTTCTGGGAATAAAAACAGCTGGAGCTTGTTGAAGTAATTACACAGGGGAAAGGATAATGTACTGGGAACTCCTCAGAAGAATCTGATTTGTGGTGAGGGGAGAGAGATAAAAGCTCATTTAGGAACGACATGAAAATGCTGCATAGGTAGCTGTTTATCAGGAAATATCTCCACTGAGATTAAGAAAAGCAGTAGCTTAAATAAATTAAGTACTTCCTGGTATAGTTACTGTACTGGTAAACTCCCCAAAAGATTCTGGATTGTAGTGAGAGAACAGAGAAAAAAGCTCATTTAGGACCTGCACTTAGGAAGTGGGTAGGCAGCTGTTTATCAGGGAGTAAACCTTCTGAGAATAAAAACCGCTGGAGCTTGTTAAGGTAATTACACAGGGGAAAGAATAATGTACTGGGAACTCTCAGAAGAATCTGATTTGTGGTGAGGGGAGTAGAGATAAAAGCTCATTTAGGAACGACATGAACATGCTGCGTAGGTAGCTGTTTATCAGTAAATATCTCCACTGAGATTAAGAAAAGCAGTAGCTTAATAAATTAAGTAATTCCTGGTATGGTTATTGTACTGGTAACTCCCCCAAAGAATCTGGATTGTGGTGAGGGAACAGAGAAAAAATGCTCATTAGGACTTGCACTTACGAAGGGGACAGGCAGCTGTATATCAGGGAGTATCCCTTCTGAGAATAAAAACAGCTGGACTTTGTTAAGGTAATTACAAAGGGGAAAGGATGATGTACTGGGAACTCCTCAGAAGAATCTGATTTGTGGTGAAGGGAGAGAGATAAAATATCATTAAGAACTACATGAACATACTGGGTTGGTAGCTGTTTATCAGTTAATATCTCCACTGAGATTAAGAAAAGCTGTAGCTTAATAAATTAAGTACTTCCTAGTATGGTTACTGTACTGGTAACTCCCCAAAAGAATCTGGATTGTGGTGAGGGAACAGAGAAAAAAGCTCATTTAGGACCTGCACTTACGAAGGGGGTAGGCAGCTGTATATCAGGGAGTATCCCTTCTGATCATAAAAACAACTGGTGCTTGTTCAGGTAATTACACAGGGGAAAGGATAATGTACTGGGACCTCCTCAGAAGAATCTGATTTTTGGTGAGGGGAGAGAGATAAAAGCTCATTTAGGAACGAAATGTACATGCTGCGTAGGTAGCTGTTTATCAGTAAATATCTCCACTGAGATTAAGAAAAGCAGTAGCTTAATAAATTAAGTTCGTCCTGGTATGTTTACTATACTGGTAACTCCCGAAAAAGAATCTGGATTGTGGTGAGGGAACAGAGAAAAAAGCTCATTTAGGACCTGCACTTATGAAGGGGATAGGCAGTTGTATATCAGGGAGTATCCCTCCTGAGAATAAAAACAGCTTGAGCTTGTTAAGGTAATTACACAGGGGAAAGGATAATGTACTGGGAACTCCTCAGAAGAATCTGATTTGTTGTGAGGGGAGAGAGATAAAAGCTCATTTAGGAACGACATGAACATGCTGCGTAGGTAGCGGTTTATCACTAAATATCTCCACTGAGATTAAGAAAAGCAGTAGCTTAATAAATTAAGTACTTCCTGGCATGGTAACTGTCTGGTAACTCCCCAAAAGAATCTGGATTGTGGTGAGGGAACAGAGAAAAAAAGCTCATTTAGGAACTGAACTTACGAAGGAGGTAGGCAGCTGTATATCAGGGAGTATCAGTTCTGAGAATAAAAACAGCTGGATCTTGTTAAGGTAATTACACAGGGGAAAGGATAATGTACTGGGAACTCCTCAGAAGAATCTGATTTGTGGTGAGGGGAGACAGAGAAAAGCTCATTTAGGAACGCCATGAACATGCTGCGTAGGTAGCTGTTTATCAGTAAATATCTCCACTGTTTTTAAGAAAAGCAGTAGCTTAATAAATTGAGTACTTCCTGGTATGTTTACTCTACTGGTAACTCCCCAAAAGAATCTGAATTGTGGTGAGGGAACAGAGAAAAAAGCTCATTTAGGACCTGCAATAACGAAGGGGTAGGCAGCTGTATATCAGGGAGTAAACCTTCTGAGAATAAAATCAGCTGGAGCTTGTTAAGGTAATTACAAAGGCGAAAGGATAATGTATTGGGAACTCGTCAGAAGAAACTGATTTTTGGTGAGGGGAGAGAGATAAAATCTCATTTAGGAACGACATGAACATACTGGGTTGGTAGCTGTTTATCAGTAAATATCTCCACTGAGATTAAGAAAAGCAGTAGCTTAATATATTAAGTACTTCCTGGTATGGTTACTGTCCTGGTAACTCCCCAAAAGAATCTGAATTGTGTTGAGGGAACAGAGAAAAAAGCTCACTTAAGACCTACACTTACGAAGGGGGTAGGCAGCTGTATATCAGGGAGTATCCCTTCTGAGAATAAAAACAGCTGGAGTTTGTTAAGGTAATTAGAAAGGGGAAAGGATAATGTACTGGGAACTCCTCAGAAGAATATGATTTGTGGTGAGGGGAGATAGATAAAAGCTCATATAGGAACGACATGAACATACTGGGTTGTAGCTGTTTGTCAGTAAATATCTCCACTGAGATTAAGAAAATCAGTAGCTCATAAATTAAGTACTTCCTGGTATGGTTACTGTACTGGTAACTCCCCAAAAGAATCTGGATGGTGGTGAGGGAACAGAGAAAAAAGCTCTTTTAGGACCTGCAATTACGAAGGGGGTAGGCAGCTGTATATCAGGGAGTAAACCTTCTGAGAATAAAAACAGCTGGAGCGGTGTTAAGGTAATTACACAGGGGAAAGGGTAAAGTACTGGGAACTCCTCAGAAGAATCTGATTTGGGGTGAGGGGAGAGAGACAAAAGCTCATTTAGGAACGACATGAACATGCTGCGTAGGTAGCTGTTTATCAGTAAATATCTCCACTGAGATTAAGAAAAGCAGTAGCTTAATAAATTAAGTACTTCCTGGTATGGGTACTCTACTGGTAACTCCCCAAAAGAATCTGGATTGTGGTGAGGGAACAGAGAAAAAATCTCATTTAGGACCTGCACTTACGAAGGGGGTAGGCAGCTGTATATCAGGGAGTATCCCTTCTGAGAATAAAAACAGCTGGAGCTTGTTAAGTTAATTACGCAGGTGAAAGGATAATGTACTGGGAACTCCTCAGAAGAATCTGATTGTGGTGAGGGGAGACAGAGAAAAGCTCATTTAGGAACGCCATGAACATGCTGCCTATGTAGCTGTTTATCAGTAAATATCTCCACTGAGATTAACAAAAGCAGTAGCTTAATAAATTAAGTACTTCCTGGCCTGGTTACTGTACTGGCAACTCAGGAAAAGAATCTGGATTGTGGTGAGGGAACAGAGAAAAAATCTCATTTAGGACCTGCACTTACGAAGGGGGTAGGCAGCTGTATATCAGGGAGTATCCCTTCTGAGAATAAAAACAGCTGGACTTTGTTAAGGTAATTACAAAGGGGAAAGGCTGATGTACTGGGAACTCCTCAGAAGAATCTGATTTGTGGTGAGGGGAGAGAGATAAAAGATCATTAAGAACGTCATGAACATACTGGGTTGGTAGCTGTTTATCAGTTAATATCTCCACTGAGATTAAGAAAAGCAGTAGCTTAATAAATTAAGTACTTCCTAGTATGGTTACTGTACTGGTAACTCCCATAAGAATCTGGATTGTGGTGAGGGAACAGAGAAAAAAGCTCATTTAGGACCTGCACTTACGAAGGGGGTAGGCAGCTGTTATCAGGGAGTATCCCTTCTGATCATAAAAACAGCTGGTGCTTGTTAAGGTAATTACACAGGGGAAAGGATAATGTACTGGGAACTCCTCAGAAGAATCTGATTTGTGGTGAGGGGAGAGAGAGAAAAGCTCATTTAGGAACGCCATGAACATGCTGCGTAGGTAGCTGTTTATCAGTAAATATCTCCACTGAGATTAAGAAAAGCAGTAGCTTAATAAATTAAGTATTTCGTGGTATCGTTACTGTACTGGTAACTCCCCAAAAGAATCTGGATTGTGGTGAGGGAACAGAGAAAAAAGCTCATTTAGGACCTGCACTTACGAAGGGCGTAGGCAGCTTTATATCAGGGAGTATCACTTCTGAGAATAAAAACAGCTGGAGCTTGTTAAGGTAATTACAAAGGGGAAAGGATAATGTACTGGGAACTCCTCAGAAGTATCTGATTTGTGGTGAGGGGAGAGAGATAAAAGCTCATTTAGGAACGAAATGAACATACTGGGTTTTTAGCTGTTTATCAGTAATTATCTCCACTGAGATTAAGAAAAGCAGTAGCTTAATATATTAAGTACTTCCTGGTATGGTTACTGTACTGGTAACTCCCCAAAAGAATCTGGATTGTGGTTCGGGAACAGAGAAAAAAGCTCATTTAGGACCTGCACTTACGAAGGGGGTAGGCAGCTGTATATCAGGGAGTAAACCTTCTGAGAGTAAAAACAGCTGGAGCTTGTTAAGGTAATTACACAGGGGAAAGGATAATGTACTGGGAATTCCTCAGAAGAATCTGATTTGTGGTGAGGGAGAAAGATAAAAGCTCATTTAGGAACGACATGAACATGCTGCGTAGATAGCTGTTTATCAGTAATATCACCACTGAGATTAAGAAAAGCAGTAGCTTAATAAATTATGGGCTGGGGATATAGCCTAGCCGCAAGAGCTCCTGCCTCGGATACACGAGGCCCTAGGTTCGATTCCCCAGCACCACATATACAGAAAACGGCCAGAAGCGGCGCTGTGGCTCAAGTGGCACTGTGCTAGCCTTGAGCGGGAAGAAGCCAGGGACAGTGCTCAGGCCCTGAGTCCAAGGCCCAGGACTGGCCAAAAAATAAATAAATAAATAATAAATTAAGTACTTCCTGGTATGTTTCTCTACTGGTAACTCCCCAAAAAATCTGGATTGTGGTGAGGGAACAGAGAAAAAGCTCATTTAGGACCTGCACTTACGAAGGGGGTAGGCAGCTGTATATCAGGGAGTAAACCTTCTGAGAATAAAAACAGCTGGAGCTTGTTAAGGTAATTACACAGGGGAAAGGATAATGTACTGGGAACTCCTCAGAAGAATCTGATTTGTGGTGAGGGGAGAGAGATAAAAGCTCATTTAGGAACGACATGAACATGCTGCGTAGGTAGCTGTTTATCAGTAAATATCTCCACTGAGATTAAGAAAAGCAGTAGCTTAATAAATTAACTACTTCCTGGTATGGTTACTGTACTGGTAACTCCTCAAAAGAATCTGGATTGTGGTGAGCGAACAGAGAAAAAATCTCATTTAGGACCTGCACTTACGAAGGGGGTAGGCAGCTGTATATCAGGGAGTATCCCTTCTGAGAATAAAAACAGCTGGAGCTTGTTAAGGTAATTACACAGGGGAAAGGATAATGTACTGGGAACTCCTCAGAAGAATCTGATTTGTGGTGAGGGGAGAGAGGTAAAAGCTCATTTAGGAACGACATGAAAATATTGCATAGGTAGCTGTTTATCAGTAAACTATCAATGAGTTGCCAGACTTTGAAGTCAGGCCCCATCACGTGAACCCCATTTTAGAATCGAACCTGAGCCAATCAGATTTGTACCTGTGTTCTAATCTTGCTTGCACAGCTGATTGTTGTAACCTTGTTCTTTGCCTTTATAAGCCCTGTGTAAACACAGCTCGGGGCTCCCTCCTAACCTCCGCTGTGTAGGTGAGTAGGACGAGGCCCGAGTTGGCAGCTCGTTAAATAAACCCTTGCCTTGCTTTTGCATTTCGGAGTGTCTGAATCTCGGTGGTCTTCTTGGGGGTGGTCTTGCGTCTTGGCACAACATTTGGGTTTCGTCCGGGATAGCCCCAGAGACCCCGAGATCCCAGGCTCCGAAGGTAAGAAAACAGCCCTGTTCATTTGTCTTGTCCTGTAATGTGCCTGTTTGTTTGTCTTGCTTTTGCTTATTTCTTGAAGGGGTTGTCGAAGCAGATGTACTTACTTGACAATCCTGGTGAGACCGGGGGATGTCCCAGACTCCTCACCCTTAAAGGGGGATCTCTGGAGCCCCGCTTTCAACTTGAATTCACTCTTTCTGCATCCTTGCAGGGGGATGTGTGGGCCAACTTGGGAAATCTCCAGTTTTACTTGTTCTTGATCTTGCCTATGTTTTTTTCCTTCTGTATTAATTGTTTTGGTTTCTTTTCTTTTGTAGTCTTTTGGACTAAACATCTGATCAGAGCTATGGGTAACGTTCTATCTTGGGGTCCTCCATCTAGCCCCTAGATTTGACTCTAGTTCACTGGAAGGAGATCAAGGAGATAGCTCAGAACCGAGGTGTGGCCCTTAAGGAGGAAAAGTGGATTACCCTGTGCAAGTCAGAATGGCCCACCCTTGAGAGAGCTAATTGGCCACCTGAGGGAAGCTTTGACATCATTAAGATCAGTACCTTACAAAGCCTAATCGAAGCCCCTCGTTCAGGCTATATAGACCGGGTTCCTATATAGACACCTGGAGAGAACTAGTTGACAGGGACACTCCAGCTTGGGTTCGGCCTTTCTTACCAACTCCCTCCTCCACTCCTTCCCCTACCCCAATATTCACTCAAAAAACACGGGTGCCAAGAGAGAACCTAAGAGGGGAGAAAATAAATTATATCCACCTGTCCTCCAGGGAGGAAGCACAGAGGAGGAAATGCTTCCCCCTCCATACGCCCCACCCCAGTTAACTCTCCAAGAGGAGGACTCTGAGGAAGATGTTTCAGCTGTGCCCTCCGCCCCGGAGGGCCCCGCTCAATCAACTCGCCAGCGCCAAAGAATTACATCTCTTCACAAATCTACTACCTTCCCCTACGCCCTATAAGTCCTGTGGATGCGGACGGTCGACAACAGATTCCAATACTGGCCATTTGCTACTAGTGATCTTTACAATTGGCGTGCCCAAAATGCCCCTTTTTCTGAGAACCTCGGGACTTAATTCGCTTGTTGAAACTATACTTTTCACTCACCAGCCCACTTGGGATGATTGTAGCCAGCTTTTACAGGTACTTTTCACCAATGAGGAGAGAGGTCGTATTCAAGAAGCGGCCCGGAGACTTATCCCTGGCCCCAACGGAGCACCCATCACGGATCCTGCCTTGATTGATACCTATTTTCCCCAGACCCGACCAGTATGGGACTACAATACAGCTGAAGGTAGGGAGCGACTCCTTGTCTATCGCCAGCTCTGCTGGCAGGTCTCAGGCGGCGGCTCGCCGACCTACAAATATGGCCAAAGTTTATGATATCAGACAGGGAGAAAGTGAAAGTCCGGCAGCATACCTTGAGCGTCTTATGGAAGCCTTTAGTCAATACACCCCATATGATCTTGAGACCCAGGAATCTGCTCAGATGATTATGTTTGCCTACGTAAATCAAGCCACACCGGATATAAAGCGGAAATTGCAGGCTCTAGACAGGCTTGGGGAAAAATCTATTAGGGATCTAGTAGCAGTGGCAGAAAAGGTTTATAATAAGAGAGAAACAGGAGAACGAAGACAGGAAAGGAGTCTGGCTAGGATTTGGAACAACAACAGAAGGAACTCTGGGAATCCTGACCTCTATGCAGGCAGGAAACTTTAGACAGTCCTCCTCTCCAAGTAAGGAGCAAAAGCCCAAACCCCAACCAAGGATGTGAAGAATCAATGTGCTTATTGCAAGAAGGAGGGGCATTGGATCAGAAACTGCCCAGAGCTAGCCCAGAAAAAGGAGGAAAAACATAAAGTAGGTTCAAGAGTGTTGTCAACCTTAGAGATGGCTGAGGACAGTGACTGAGGGAGTCGGGGTTCAGATCCCCTCCCTGAGCCCAGGATAACATTAAAAGTGGAGGGGAATCCAGTCATGATCATGGTAGATACGGGAGCAGAAAATTCAGTATTACTAGCCCGAGAGGGCCGATGTCCACTAAAACAACATGGGTCCAAGGTGCAACGGGCACTAAACCTATAAATGGACTACTCAAAGAACAGTGGACTTGGGAGCGGGCCAGGTAACCCACTCGTTTTTTAGTCATCCCTGACTGCCCCTATCCATTGCTTGGACGTGATCTCTTAACGAAAATGAAAGCTCAGATACAGTTCACAGACAGTGGGGAGTTCTGTGACGAACTCAAGAGAAAAGCCTGTTAGTATACTAATAACTAGCAAGTTAGAAGAAGAGTATAGGCTATACCAGCATCTCAAGCCCGAGTCTCCAGAAAATGAGTGGCTACGGGCGTTTCCCCAAGCATGGCAGAAACTGGGGGAATGGGACTGGCAAAACATCGTCCTCCAATTTTTGTGGAACTTAAAGCCGGAGCTGACCCAGTAAGAGTTTGCCAGTACCCTATGTCACTAGAAGCAAAGAAAGGGATCACTCCTCACATCAGAAAATTGTTAGATTTAGGAGTTCTGAAGCCACCCAGTCAGCCTGGAATACTCCATTGTTGCCTATAAAAAGTCTATTCCAATGATTATAGACCAGTGCAAGACTTGAGAGAAGTTAACAAGAGAGTAATGGACATTCATCCAACAGTCCCAAACCCATATACCCTGCTGAGCTCCCTGTCACCGAGCCATGTGTGGTATACTGTGTTGGATCTAAAGGATGCTTTCTTTAGCCTGCCCTTAGCCTCACAGAGCCAAAGCTACTTTGCATTTACTTGGCACGATCCTGAAATCGGGATAAGCGGTCAATTGACCTGGACCAGGCTGCCTCAAGGATTTAAGAATTCGCCTACAATCTTTGATGAGGCGTTACATGAAGACCTAAGTGAGTACCGCTCCCAAAATACTGAAATAAGTCTATTGCAATATGTAGATGATTTGTTAATAGCTGCTCCAGACAAGGATAGTTGTTTAAAGGGAACAGCTAGGCTCTTAAAGACTCTTGGCAATTTGGGCTATAGGGCCTCCACTAAAAAGGCACAAATTTGTAAACCTGAAGTCACCTATCTGGGCTTCATATTAAAAGAGGGCAAGCGTTGGCTGTCAGATGCACGTAAAGAGACTGTGCTAAAATTCCTGTGCCTAAGTCAGCGAGACAAGTCAGAGAATTCCTGGGAACGGCGGGTTTTTGCCGGCTGTGGATACCTGGGTTCGCTGAGATGGCCAAGCCTTTATATGAAGCCACCAAAAACCTCCCAGAATTTCATTGGACTGAGCAGATGCAAAAAGCCTTTGAGGCAATCAAGAAAAGCCTTCTAGAAGCTCCAGCCTTAGGCCTACCTGACGTGAATAAACCATTCACATTGTTTGTGGCCGAAAAGAAAGGAATAGCAAAAGGGGTGCTCACCCAGCCAATTGGGCCCTGGAGACGACCGGTCGCCTATTTGTCAAAGAAATTGGATCCTGTCGCCGCTGGGTGGCCTCCGTGCTTAAGAATAATAGCTGCAGTAGCCCTTTTGGTAAAAGATGCAGATAAGTTGACTCTGGGACAGAATCTGACTGTAGCCACTCCACATGCTCTAGAGGGGGTGCTAAAACAACCACCTGACCGATGGATGAGCAATGCCCGCATGGTCCATTACCAAACGTTGTTACTTAACCCGGCACGTATCAGCTTCTGTGTACCAACAGCATTAAACCCAGCAACTCTGCTGCCGGATCCGGATCTGGAAGCGCCCCTGCATGATTGTGACCAGATCCTGGCCCAAACACATAGCCTCCGGCCAGACTTGCTGGATTTGCCGCTATCACATGCCGAGCACACTTGGTTCACCGATGGCAGCAGCTTCATTCGAGATGGAAAAAGGTATGCGGGTGCGGCGGTTACTACGGACACTGAGATATTGTGGGCAGAGGCACTCCCTCAGGGGACTTCTGCACAAAGAGCAGAACTAGTGGCACTAACAAAAGCTTTACAGACGGGAAAAGGAATGAGACGAAATATCTATACGGACAGCCGGTACGCTTTTGCCACTGTACACATCCATGGAGCCATTTACCAAGAAAGAGGGCTACTGACAGCTGAAGGAAAGGCCATTAAAAACAGACAGGAGATTTTAAGCCTCATCCGGGCCCTATGGGAACCAGCAAAGATTGCCATTATGCATTGCCCGAGTCATCAAAAGGGAGTTGATTCGGTGACTAGAGGGAATAATCTGGCTGACCAGGCAGCTAAGGAAGCAGCCCTCCATCCCAGAGCAGAAGTATTGACTCTAGTAGACCCAGACCACGAGCTTTGCCTCCTGTACCCAGTATTCCCAGGAAGACTTGGAGTGGATAAAAAAATTCCCATGACCCACAAAACCCTGGACAGAGAAGGAAACGATGACTGGTGAAAAACTGGTGAAGGGAAACTTATCTTGCCACAAGGCTAGGTAAGGGGATCCTTAAAAGAATCCACCGAGCTTCTCACATGGGAACCCGAAGAATGCAGGACTTGCTCCGACATTCCAAAGTAAAAATTAGACAAGGAGATCAACTTATTGAAGATATTGTTAAAAATTGCAAGGCCTGTCAGCTTACCAATGCCCCCAATCAACAAGTTACTAAAGGAGCTCGCCTCCGTGGGGATAGGCCAGGCGTGTATTGGGAAGTAGATTTCACAAAAATCAAACCTGGAAAATTTGGATACAAATATTTGCTAGTTTTTGTAGACACCTTTTCAGGATGGGTGGAAGCCTATCCAACAAAGCATGAAACTGCGAATATAGTGGCTAAGAAGATCCTGGAAGAAATCCTACCCAGGTATGGCTTCCCATCCACCATTGGGTCGGACAACGGACCGGCTTCGTTTCAAAAGTAAGTCAGGGAATAGCCGCTGCACTGGGACGGATTGGAAATTGCATTGTGCTTGTAGACCCCAGAGTTCAGGACAGGTAGAGAGAATGAATCGGACTCTAAAAGAGACCTTAACTAAATTGGCCTTAGAGACTGGCGCAGACTGGGTGTCACTCCTTCCTTTTTCTCTACTTAGGGTAAGAAATTCTCCCTATCAACTTGGCTTTACTCCTTTTGAAATAATGTACGGGTACCCTCCGCCCATTATCCCTAGCCTTCAGACTGAATTGCTCACTGATTTGGATGATATTGAATTTTTGTGTAAACTTGATTATTTGCAGCTCGTGCACAAGAAAATGTGGCCCCAACTCAAGGCATTATATGATTCTGCTTCTGTCCCTATCCCCCATTTATTCAGGCCAGGAGATTGGGTGTTCGTCGGAGGCATAACCCCAAATCCTTAGAACCACGATGGAAGGGACGCTACGTGGTGCTACTGACTACTCCCACGGCTCTTAAGGTAGATGGCGTCACCACTTGGGTCCATTGCTCCCACGCCAGGCCAGCTGACCCCTTTGCCCTGGATGACAACTACCGTGATGGAACATGGGAGGTCTCCAAGCACCCAACTCAGCCGCTTCGCCTTCGCCTCAAGAAAAGAAAGTTAGACTGAATATTGTTATAATTTTCTTTTTGCCTTCTTTCCTTACTACCCTGATAAGTGTTGATGTCATTTTGGCAGCTCACTCCAAAGTGAGGTGACCCCCTTATTTTAGGTAGTTTTGGGCTTGCTCAGGAGTACGGCTATAGCCACCCGACCCTTACAGCACAGTTGAGAAGTTTATGTATTATTTTGTTGCTTACATTTGGATACTAAACACTATAGAGCTAATGGTAAGTCTGTATAGCTGAAAGTTAATTTCAGTTTGCAGTAATCCTGCAGTCCCTTGGAAAAGTAGGCTAAGGTTATAGGTTCCTGGCTAGGTAAGGTCAACGCCCCTGAGTCAGCCTGAAGAAATTACAGAAGATGAATGATCTTCACCCATCAGCCCCCCTTTAAAATCAAGGGACCAGAGTTGTTTTTGGAAGATGAGGCAGGATAAACTAGAGACATGCAGAACAGAGGTACAGAGAATATTCTTGTAAGAAATGGTGACAGGCCCTTTGGTTACTACATTGGGTCCTACTGGCCCATGCCTTACCTCTATATCATCCCCTAGACATGCAAGCCATTGAAATGGACAGAATGGAGCCATGATTGGCTCTCAAGGTACCAAAAAGAAAAAGGGGGAAATGAGGTGCCAGACTTTGAAGGCAGGCCCCATCACGTGAACCCCATTTTAGAATCGAACCCTGAGCCAATCAGATTTGTACCTGTGTTCTAATCTTGCTTGCACAGCTGATTGTTGTAACATTGTTCTTTGCCTTTATAAGCCCTGTGTAATCACAGCTCGGGGCTCCCTCCTAACCTCCGCTGTGTCGGTGAGTACGACGAGGCCCGAGTTGCAGCTCGGTAATAAACCCTTGCCTTGCTTTTGCATTTCGGAGTGTCTGAATCTCGGTGGTCTTCTTGGGGGTGGTCTTGCGTCTTGGCACAACATCTCCACTGAGATTAAGAAAAGCAGTAGCTTAAAAAATTAAGTACTTCCTGGTATGGTTACTGTACTGGTAACTCCCGAAAAGAATCTGGATTGTGGTGAGGGAACAGACAAAAAAGCTCATTTAGGACCTGCACTTACGATGGGGGTAGGCAACTGTATATCAGGGAGTAAACCTTCTGAGAATAAAAACAGCTGGAGCCTGTTAAGGTAATTACACAGGGGAAAGGATAATGTACTGGGAACTCCTCAGAAGAATCTGATTTGTGGTGAGGAGAGAGAGATAAAAGCTCATTTAGGAACGACATGAACATGCTGCGTAGGTAGCTGTTTATCAGTAAATATCTCCACTGAGATTAAGAAAAGCAGTAGCTTAATAAATTAAGTACATCCTGGTATGGTTACTGTACTGGTAACTCCCCAAAAGAATCTGGATTGTGGTGAGGGAACAGAGAAAACGCGCATTTAGGACCTGCACTTACGAAGGGGGTAGGCAGCTGTATATCAGGGAGTATCCCTTCTGAGAATAAAAACAGCTGGAGCTTGTTAGGTAATTACACAGCGGAAAGGATACTGTACTGGAACTCCTCAGAAGAATCTGATTTGTGGTTAGGGGAGACAGATAAAAGCAAATTTAGGAACGACATGAAAATGCTGCATAGGTAGCTGTTTATCAGTATATATCTCCACTGAGATTAAGAAAAGCAGTAGTTTAATAAATGAAGTTCTTCCTGGTATGGTTACTGTACTGGAAACTCCCCAAAAGAATCTGGATTGTGGTGAGGGAACAGAGAAAAAAGCTCATTTAGGACCTGCACTTACGAAGGGGGTAGGCAGCTGTATATCAGGGAGTAAGCTTCTGAGAATAAAAACAGCTGGAGCTTGTTAAGGTAATTACACAGGGGAAAGGATAATGTACTGGTAACTCCTCAGAAGAATCTGATTTGTGGTGAGGGGAGAGAGATAAAGGCTCATTTAGGAACGACATGACATGCTGCGTAGGTAGCTGTTTATCAGTAAATATCTCCACTGAGATTAAGAAAAGCAGTAGCTTAATACATTTAGTACTTCCTGGTATGGTTACGGTACTAGTAACTCCCAAAAGAATCTGGATTGTGGTGATGGAAGAGAGAAAAAAGCTCATTAGGACCTGCACTTACGAATGGGGTAGGCAGCTGTATATCAGGGAGTAAACCTTCTGAGAATAAAAACAGCTGGAGCTTGTTAAGTTAATTACACAGGGGAAAGAATAATGTACTGGGAACTCCTCAGAAGAATCTGATTTGTGGTGAGGGGAGAGAGATAAAAGCTCATTTAGAACGACATGAACAAGCTGCGTAAGTAGCTGTTTATCAGTAAATATCTCCACTGAGATTATGAAAGCATTAGCTTAATAAATTAAGTACTTCCTGGTATGGTTACTGTACTGGTAACTCCCCAAAAGAATCTGGATTGTGGTGAGGGAACAGAGAAAAAAGCTCATTTAGGACCTGCACTTACGAAGGGGGTAGGCAGCTGTATATCAGGGAGTAAACCTTCTGAGAATAAAAACAGCTGGAGCTTGTTAAGGTATTACACAGGGGAAAGGATAATGTACTGGGAACTCCACAGAAGAATCTGATTTGTGGTGAGGGGAGAGGAGATAAAAGCTCATTTAGGAACGACACGAAAATGCTGCATAGGTAGCTGTTTATGAGTAAATATCTCCACTGAGATTAAGAAAAGCAGTAGCTTAATAAATTAAGTACTTCCTGGTATGGTTACTGTACTGGTAACTCCGCATAAGAATCTGGACTGTGGTGAGGGAACAGAGAAAAAAGCTCATTTAGGACCTGCACTTACGAAGGGGGTAGGCAGCTGTATATCAGGGAGTAAACCTTCTGAAAATAAAAACAGCTGGAGCTTGTTAAGGTAATTACACAGGGGAAAGGATAATGTACTGGGAACTCCTCAGAAGAATCTGATTTGTGGTGAGGGGAGAGAGATAAAAGCTCATTTAGGAACGACATGAAAATGCTGCAAAGGTAGCTGTTTATCAGTAAATATCTCCACTGAGATTATGAAAAGCAGTAGCTTAATAAATTAAGTACTTCCTGGTATGGTTACTGTACTGGTAACTCCGCAAAAGAATCTAGACTGTGGTGAGGGAACAGAGAAAAAAGCTCATTTAGGACCTGCACTTACAAAGGGGGTAGGCAGCTGTATATCAGGGAGTAAACCTTCTGAGAATAAAAACAGCTGGAGCTTGTTAAGGTAATTACACAGGGGAAAGGATAATGTACTGGGAACTCCTCAGAAGAATCTGATTTGTGGTGAGGGGAGAGAGATAAATGCTCATTTAGGAACGACATGAAAATGCTGCAGAGGTAGCTGTTTATCAGTAAATATCTCCACTGAGATTAAGAAGAGCAGTAGCTTAATAAATTAAGTACTTCCTGGTATGGTTACTGTACTGGTAACGCCCCAAATAATCTGGATTGTGGTGAGGGAACAGAGAAAAAAGCTCATATAGGACCTGCACGTATGATGGGGGTAGGCAGCTGTATATCAGTGAGTGTCCCTTCTGAGAATAAAAACAGCTGGATCTTATTAACGTAATTACACAGGGGAAAGGATAATGTACTGGGACACCTCAGAAGAATCTGATTCGTGGTGAGGGGGAGAGAGATAAAAGCTCATTTAGGAACGACACGAAAATGCTGCATAGGTAGCTGTTTATGAGTAAATATCTCCACTGAGATTAAGAAAAGCAGTAGCTTAATAAATTAAGTACTTCCTGGTATGGTACTGTACTGGTAACTCCCCAAAATAATCTGGACTGTGGTGAGGAACAGAGAAAAAAGCTCATTTAGGACCTGCACTTACGAAGGGGGTAGGCAGCTGTATATCAGGGAGTAAACCTTCTGAGAATAAAAACAGCTGGAGCTTGTTAAGGTAATTACACAGGGATAGGATAATGTACTGGGAACTCCTCAGAACAATCTGATTTATGGTGAGGGGAGAGAGATAAAAGCTCATTTAGGAATGCCATGAACATGCTGGGTAAGTAGCTGTTTATCAGTAAATATCTCCACTGAGATTAAGAAAAGCAGTAGCTTAATAAATTCAGTACTTCCTGGTATGGTTACTGTACTGGTAATTCCCCAAAAGAATCTGGATTGTGGTGAGGGAACAGAGTAAAAAGTTCATTTAGGACTTGCACTTACGAAGTTGGTAGGCAGGTGTATATAAGGGAGTATCCCTTCTGAGAATAAAAACAGCTGGAGCTTGTTAAGGTAATTGCACAGGGGAAAGGATAATGTACTGGGAACTCCTCAGAAGAATCTGATTTGTGGTGAGGGGAGAGAGATAAAAGCTCATTTAGGAACGACATGAACATGCTGCATAGGTAGCTGTTTATCAGTAAATATCTCCACTGAGATTAAGAAAAGCAGTAGCTTAATAAATTAAGTACTTCCTGGTATGGTTACTGTACTGGTAACTCCCCAAAAGAATCTGGATTGTGGTGAGGGAACAGAGAAAAAAGCTCATTTAGGACCTGCACTTACAAAGGGGGTAGGCAGCTGTATATCAGATAGTAAACCTTCTTTTTTTTAAATTTTTTTATTATTAATTAAGCAAAAAAATTTTTTTTACAAGGTGTTGTGCACCGAGGGTACAGTTACATAGTAGGGCTGTGTGTACATTTCTTGTGATATCTTACAACCTGTTTTTCCATCCGTTGTCTAGGTCAGGTAGACCCATTTGCAATTTACAATGTATCAAGCACATATACAGTGTTCACAGACTTGGTCTCTACTGTCTCTCCATCTCCCTTTGTTAACAGTCATATATCAGGGAGATCATGCCCCTTTGTTTTCTGTGTTCTAGGCTTGTCTCGCTCAACATTATTTGTTCGAGTTCTGACCATTTCCCTGCGAATAACAATATTTCACCATTCCTAATCGCTATGTAGTATTCCATTGTGTATAAGTACCATATTTTTTGGATCCATTCATCTGTGGAGGGGCATCTGGGTGTTTCCACATTTTGGCTATTGTGAATTGTGCCGCAATAAACATGGAAGTACAAATGTCCTTTTGATATCTTGGGTTTTGCTGTTTAGGATAGATGCCTAGGAGTGGTATGGCTGGGTCATAGGGTAGGACTATATTGATCTTTTTGAGAAACCTCCATACTGTTCTCCAAAGTGGTTGTACTAATTTGCACTCCCACCAACAATGGAGAAGGGTTCCTCTTTCCCCACAGCCCCTCCAGCATTTGTTGTTTCCTGAGTTCAGAGTATAGGCCATTCTAACTGGGTGAGGTGTATCTCAGGGTTGTTTTTATTTGCATTTCCTTTACTAGCAGGGATGTTGAGCATTTC
>NW_025959015.1:0-57504 GCF_023159225.1 Perognathus longimembris pacificus | reverse complement strand
TGAAGTCACCTATCTGGGCTTCATATTAAAAGAGGGCAAGCGTTGGCTGTCAGATGCACGTAAAGAGACTGTGCTAAAAATTCCTGTGCCTAAGTCAGCGAGACAAGTCAGAGATTCCTGGGAACGGTGGGTTTTTGCCGGCTGTGGATACCTGGGTTCGCTGAGATGGCCAAGCCTTTATATGAAGCCACCAAAAACCTCCCAGAATTTCATTGGACTGAGCAGATGCAAAAAGCCTTTGAGGCAATCAAGAAAAGCCTTCTAGAAGCTCCAGCCTTAGGCCTACCTGACGTGAACAAACCATTCACATTGTTTGTGGCCGAAAAGAAAGGAATAGCAAAAGGGGTGCTCACCCAGCCAATTGGGCCCTGGAGACGACCGGTCGCCTATTTGTCAAAGAAATTGGATCCTGTCGCCGCTGGGTGGCCTCCGTGCTTAAGAATAATAGCTGCAGTAGCCCTTTTGGTAAAAGATGCAGATAAGTTGACTCTGGGACAGAATCTGACTGTAGCCACTCCACATGCTCTAGAGGGGGTGCTAAAACAACCACCTGACCGATGGATGAGCAATGCCCGCATGGTCCATTACCAAACGTTGTTACTTAACCCGGCACGTATCAGCTTCTGTGTACCAACAGCATTAAACCCAGCAACTCTGCTGCCGGATCCGGATCTGGAAGCGCCCCTGCATGATTGTGACCAGATCCTGGCCCAAACACATAGCCTCCGGCCAGACTTGCTGGATTTGCCGCTATCACATGCCGAGCACACTTGGTTCACCGATGGCAGCAGCTTCATTCGAGATGGAAAAAGGTATGCGGGTGCGGCGGTTACTACGGACACTGAGATATTGTGGGCAGAGGCACTCCCTCAGGGGACTTCTGCACAAAGAGCAGAACTAGTGGCACTAACAAAAGCTTTACAGACGGGAAAAGGAATGAGACTAAATATCTATACGGACAGCCGGTACGCTTTTGCCACTGTACACATCCATGGAGCCATTTACCAAGAAAGAGGGCTACTGACAGCTGAAGGAAAGGCCATTAAAAACAGACAGGAGATTTTAAGCCTCATCCGGGCCCTATGGAACCAGCAAAGATTGCCATTATGCATTGCCCGAGTCATCAAAAGGGAGTTGATTCGGTGACTAGAGGGAATAATCTGGCTGACCAGGCAGCTAAGGAAGCAGCCCTCCATCCCAGAGCAGAAGTATTGACTCTAGTAGACCCAGGACCACGAGCTTTGCCTCCTGTACCCCAGTATTCCCAGGAAGACTTGGAGTGGATAAAAAAAATTCCCATGACCCACAAAACCCTGGACAGAGAAGGAAACGATGACTGGTGGAAAACTGGTGAAGGGAAACTTATCTTGCCACAAAGGCTAGGTAAGGGGATCCTTAAAAGAATCCACCGAGCTTCTCACATGGGAACCCGAAGAATGCAGGACTTGCTCCGACATTCCAAAGTAAAAATTAGACAAGGAGATCAACTTATTGAAGATATTGTTAAAAATTGCAAGGCCTGTCAGCTTACCAATGCCCCCAATCAACAAGTTACTAAAGGAGCTCGCCTCCGTGGGGATAGGCCAGGCGTGTATTGGGAAGTAGATTTCACAAAAATCAAACCTGGAAAATTTGGATACAAATATTTGCTAGTTTTTGTAGACACCTTTTCAGGATGGGTGGAAGCCTATCCAACAAAGCATGAAACTGCAAATATAGTGGCTAAGAAGATCCTGGAAGAAATCCTACCCAGGTATGGCTTCCCATCCACCATTGGGTCGGACAACGGACCGGCTTTCGTTTCAAAAGTAAGTCAGGGAATAGCCGCTGCACTGGGGACGGATTGGAAATTGCATTGTGCTTGTAGACCCCAGAGTTCAGGACAGGTAGAGAGAATGAATCGGACTCTAAAAGAGACCTTAACTAAATTGGCCTTAGAGACTGGCGCAGACTGGGTGTCACTCCTTCCTTTTGCTCTACTTAGGGTAAGAAATTCTCCCTATCAACTTGGCTTTACTCCTTTTGAAATAATGTACGGGTACCCTCCGCCCATTATCCTAGCCTTCAGACTGAATTGCTCACTGATTTGGATGATATTGAATTTTTGTGTAAACTTGATTATTTGCAGCTCGTGCACAAGAAAATGTTGGCCCCAACTCAAGGCATTATATGATTCTGCTTCTGTCCCTATCCCCCATTTATTCAGGCCAGGAGATTGGGTGTTCGTCCGGAGGCATAACCCCAAATCCTTAGAACCACGATGGAAGGGACCCTACGTGGTGCTACTGACTACTCCACGGCCCTTAAGGTAGATGGCGTCACCACTTGGGTCCATTGCTCCCACGCCAGGCCAGCTGACCCCTTTGCCCTGGATGACAACTACCGTGATGGAACATGGGAGGTCTCCAAGCACCCAACTCAGCCGCCTCGCCTTCGCCTCAAGAAAAGAAAGTTAGACTGAATATTGTTATAATTTTCTTTTTGCCTTCTTTCCTTACTACCCTGGATAAGTGTTGATGTCATTTGGCAGCTCACTCCAAAGTGAGGTGACCCCCTTATTTTAGGTAGTTTTGGGCTTGCTCAGGAGTACGGCTATAGCCACCCGACCCTTAGAGCACAGTTGAGAAGTTTATGTATTATTTTGTTGCTTACATTTGGATACTAAACACTATAGAGCTAATGGTAAGTCTGTATAGCTGAAAGTTAATTTTCAGTTTGCAGTAATCCTGCAGTCCCTTGGAAAAGTAGACTAAGGTTATAGGTTCCTGGCTAGGTAAGGTCAACGCCCCTGAGTCAGCCTGAAGAAATTACAGAAGATGAATGATCTTCACCCATCAGCCCCCCTTAAAATCAAGGGACCAGAGTTGTTTTTGGGAAGATGAGGCAGGATAAACTAGAGACATGCAGAACAGAGGTACAGAGAATATTCTTGTAAGAAATGGTGACAGGCCCTTTGGTTACTACATTGGGTCCTACTGGCCCATGCCTTACCTCTATATCATCCCCTAGACATGCAAGCCATTGAAATGGACAGAATGGAGCCATGATTGGCTCTCAAGGTACCAAAAAAGAAAAAGGGGGAAATGAGGTGCCAGACTTTGAAGGCAGGCCCCATCACGTGAACCCCATTTTTAGAATCGAACCCTGAGCCAATCAGATTTGTACCTGTGTTCTAATCTTGCTTGCACAGCTGATTGTTGTAACATTGTTCTTTGCCTTTATAAGCCCTGTGTAATCACAGCTCGGGGCTCCCTCCTAACCTCCGCTGTGTCGGTGAGTAGGACGAGGCCCGAGTTGGCAGCTCGGTAATAAACCCTTGCCTTGCTTTTGCATTTCGGAGTGTCTGAATCTCAGTGGTCTTCTTGGGGGTGGTCTTGCGTCTTGGCACAACATCTCCACTGAGATTAAGAAAAGCAGTAGCTTAAAAATTAAGTACTTCCTGGTATGGTTACTGTACTGGTAACTCCCGAAAGAATCTGGATTGTGGTGAGGGAACAGAGAAAAAAGCTCATTTAGGACCTGCACTTACGATGGGGTTAGGCAACTGTATATCAGGGAGTAAACCTTCTGAGAATAAAAACAGCTGGAGCCTGTTAAGGTAATGACACAGGGGAAAGGATAATGTACTGGGAACTCCTCAGAAGAATCTGATTTGTGGTGAGGAGAGAGAGATAAAAGCTCATTTAGGAACGACATGAACATGCTGCGTAGGTAGCTGTTTATCAGTAAATATCTCCACTGAGATTAAGAAAAGCAGTAGCTTAATAAATTAAGTACATCCTGGTATGGTTACTGTACTGGTAACTCCCCAAAAGAATCTGGATTGTGGTGAGGGAACAGAGAAAAACGCGCATTTAGGACCTGCACTTACGAAGGGGGTAGGCAGCTGTATATCAGGGAGTATCCCTTCTGAGAATAAAAACAGCTGGAGCTTGTTAAGGTAATTACACAGCGAAAGGATAATGTACTGGGAACTCCTCAGAAGAATCTGATTTGTGGTTAGGGGAGAGAGATAAAAGCTAATTTAGGAACGACATGAAATGCTGCATAGGTAGCTGTTATCAGTATATATCTCCACTGAGATTAAGAAAAGCAGTAGTTTAATAAATGAGTTCTTCCTGGTATGGTTACTGTACTGGTAACTCCCCAAAAGAATCTGGATTGTGGTGAGGGAACAGAGAAAAAAGCTCATATAGGACCTGCACTTACGAAGGGGGTAGGCAGCAGTATATCAGGGAGTAAGCTTCTGAGAATAAAAACAGCTGGAGCTTGTTAAGGTAATTACACAGGGGAAAGGATAATGTACTGGTAACTCCTCAGAAGAATCTGATTTGTGGTGAGGGGAGAGAGATAAAGGCTCATTTAGGAACGACATGAACATGCTGCGTAGGTAGCTGTTTATCAGTTAATATCTCCACTGAGATTAAGAAAAGCAGTAGCTTAATACATTTAGTACTTCCTGGTATGGTTACTGTACTAGTAACTCCCCAAAAGAATCTGGATTGTGGTGATGGAAGAGAGAAAAAAGCTCATTTAGGACCTGCACTTACGAAGGGGGTAGGCAGCTGTATATCAGAGAGTAAACCTTCTGAGAATAAAAACAGCTGGAGCTTGTTAAGATAATTACACAGGGGAAAGGATAATGTACTGGGAACTCCTCAGAAGAATCTGATTTGTGGTGAGGGGAGAGAGATAAAAGCTCATTTAGGAACGACATGAAAATGCTGCATAGGTAGCTGTTTATCAGTAAATATCTCCACTGAGATTATGAAAAGCAGTAGCTTAATAAATTAAGTACTTCCTGGTATGGTTACTGTACTGGTAACTCCGCAAAAGAATCTAGACTGTGGTGAGGGAACAGAGAAAAAAGCTCATTTAGGACCTGCACTTACAAAGGGGGTAGGCAGCTGTATATCAGGGAGTAAACCTTCTGAGAATAAAAACAGCTGGAGCTTGTTAAGGTAATTACACAGGGGAAAGGATAATGTACTGGGAACTCCACAGAAGAATCTGATTTGTGGTGATGGGAGAGAGATAAAAGCTCATTTAGGAACGACATGAAAATGCTGCAGAGGTAGCTGTTTATCAGTAAATATCTCCACTGAGATTAAGAAAAGCAGTAGCTTAATAAATTAAGTACTTCCTGGTATGGTTACTGTACTGGTAACGCCCCAAAAGAATCTGGATTGTGGTGAGGGAACAGAGAAAAAAGCTCATATAGGACCTGCACGTATGATGGGGGTAGGCAGCTGTATATCAGGGAGTGTCCCTTCTGAGAATACAAACAGCTGGAGCTTGTTAAGGTAATTACACAGGGGAAAGGATAATGTACTGGGAACTCCTCAGAAGAATCTGATTTGTGGTGAGGGGAGAGAGATAAAATCTCATTTAGGAACGACATGAACATGCTGCATAGGTAGCTGTTTATCAGTAAATATCACCACTGAGATTAAGAAAAGCAGTAGCTTAATAAATTATGTGCTGGGGATATAGCCTCGCCGCAAGAGTTCCTGCCTCGGATACACGAGGCCCTAGGTTCGATTCCCCAGCACCACATATACAGAAAACGGCCAGAAGCGGCGCTGTGGCTCAAGTGGCACTGTGCTAGCCTTGAGCGGGAAGAAGCCAGGGACAGTGCTCAGGCCCTGAGTCCAAGGCCCAGGACTGGCCAAAAAATAAATAAATAAATAAATTAATTAAGTACTTCCTGGTATGGTTTCTCTACTGGTAACTCCCCAAAAAATCTGGATTGTGGTGAGGGAACAGAGAAAAAAGCTCATTTAGGACCTGCACTTACGAAGGGGGTAGGCAGCTGTATATCAGGGAGTAAACCTTCTGAGAATAAAAACAGCTGGAGCTTGTTAAGGTAATTACACAGGGGAAAGGATAATGTACTGGGAACTCCTCAGAAGAATCTGATTTGTGGTGAGGGGAGAGAGATAAAAGCTCATTTAGGAACGACATGAACATGCTGCGTAGGTAGCTGTTTATCAGTAAATATCTCCACTGAGATTAAGAAAAGCAGTAGCTTAATAAATTAAGTACTTCCTGGTGTGGTTACTGTACTGGTAACTCCTCAAAAGAATCTGGATTGTGGTGAGCGAACAGAGAAAAAATCTCATTTAGGACCTGCACTTACGAAGGGGGTAGGCAGCTGTATATCAGGGAGTATCCCTTCTGAGAATAAAAACAGCTGGAGCTTGTTAAGGTAATTACACAGGGGAAAGGATAATGTACTGGGAACTCCTCAGAAGAATCTGATTTGTGGTGAGGGGAGAGAGGTAAAAGCTCATTTAGGAACGACATGAAAATATTGCATAGGTAGCTGTTTATCAGTAAATATCAATGAGTTGCCAGACTTTGAAGTCAGGCCCCATCACGTGAACCCCATTTTAGAATCGAACCCTGAGCCAATCAGATTTGTACCTGTGTTCTAATCTTGCTTGCACAGCTGATTGTTGTAACCTTGTTCTTTGCCTTTATAAGCCCTGTGTAAACACAGCTCGGGGCTCCCTCCTAACCTCCGCTGTGTAGGTGAGTAGGACGAGGCCCGAGTTGGCAGCTCGTTAAATAAACCCTTGCCTTGCTTTTGCATTTCGGAGTGTCTGAATCTCGGTGGTCTTCTTGGGGGTGGTCTTGCGTCTTGGCACAACATTTGGGGTTTCGTCCGGGATAGCCCCAGAGACCCCGAGATCCCAGGCTCCGAAGGTAAGAAAACAGCCCTGTTCATTTGTCTTGTCCTGTAATGTGCCTGTTTGTTTGTCTTGCTTTTGCTTATTTCTTGAAGGGGTTGTCGAAGCAGATGTACTTACTTGACAATCCTGGTGAGACCGGGGGATGTCCCAGACTCCTCACCCTTAAAGGGGGATCTCTGGAGCCCCGCTTTCAACTTGAATTCACTCTTTCTGCATCCTTGCAGGGGGATGTGTGGGCCAACTTGGGAAATCTCCAGTTTTCCTTGTTCTTGATCTTGCCTATGTTTTTTTCCTTCTGTATTAATTGTTTTGGTTTCTTTTCTTTTGTAGCCTTTTGGACTAAACATCTGATCAGAGCTATGGGTAACGTTCTATCTTGGGGTCCTCCATCTAGCCCCCTAGATTTGACTCTAGTTCACTGGAAGGAGATCAAGGAGATAGCTCAGAACCGAGGTGTGGCCCTTAAGGAGGAAAAGTGGATTACCCTGTGCAAGTCAGAATGGCCCACCCTTGAGAGAGCTAATTGGCCACCTGAGGGAAGCTTTGACATCATTAAGATCAGTACCTTACAAAGCCTAATCGAAGCCCCTCGTTCAGGCTATATAGACCGGGTTCCTTATATAGACACCTGGAGAGAACTAGTTGACAGGGACACTCCAGCTTGGGTTCGGCCTTTCTTACCAACTCCCTCCTCCACTCCTTCCCCTACCCCAATATTCACTCAAAAAACACGGGGTGCCAAGAGAGAACCTAAGAGGGGAGAAAATAAATTATATCCACCTGTCCTCCAGGGAGGAAGCACAGAGGAGGAAATGCTTCCCCCTCCATACGCCCCACCCCAGTTAACTCTCCAAGAGGAGGACTCTGAGGAAGATGTTTCAGCTGTGCCCTCCGCCCCGGAGGGCCCCGCTCAATCAACTCGCCGGCGCCAAAGAATTACATCTCTTCACAAATCTACTACCCTTCCCCTACGCCCTATAAGTCCTGTGGATGCGGACGGTCGACAACAATTCCAATACTGGCCATTTGCTACTAGTGATCTTTACAATTGGCGTGCCCAAAATGCCCCTTTTTCTGAGAAACCTCGGGACTTAATTCGCTTGTTTGAAACTATACTTTTCACTCACCAGCCCACTTGGGATGATTGTAGCCAGCTTTTACAGGTACTTTTCACCAATGAGGAGAGAGGTCGTATTCAAGAAGCGGCCCGGAGACTTATCCCTGGCCCCAACGGAGCACCCATCACGGATCCTGCCTTGATTGATACCTATTTTCCCCAGACCCGACCAGTATGGGACTACAATACGGCTGAAGGTAGGGAGCGACTCCTTGTCTATCGCCAGGCTCTGCTGGCAGGTCTCAAGGCGGCGGCTCGCCGACCTACAAATATGGCCAAAGTTTATGATATCAGACAGGGAGAAAGTGAAAGTCCGGCAGCATACCTTGAGCGTCTTATGGAAGCCTTTAGTCAATACACCCCATATGATCTTGAGACCCAGGAATCTGCTCAGATGATTATGTTTGCCTACGTAAATCAAGCCACACCGGATATAAAGCGGAAATTGCAGGCTCTAGACAGGCTTGGGGAAAAATCTATTAGGGATCTAGTAGCAGTGGCGGAAAAGGTTTATAATAAGAGAGAAACAGGAGAACGAAGACAGGAAAGGAGTCTGGCTAGGATTTTGGAACAACAACAGAAGGAACTCTGGGAAATCCTGACCTCTATGCAGGCAGGAAACTTTAGACAGTCCTCCTCTCCAAGTAAGGAGCAAAAGCCCAAACCCCAACCAAGGATGGGGAAGAATCAATGTGCTTATTGCAAGAAGGAGGGGCATTGGATCAGAAACTGCCCAGAGCTAGCCCAGAAAAAGGAGGAAAAACATAAAGTAGGATCAAGAGTGTTGTCAACCTTAGAGATGGCTGAGGACAGTGACTGAGGGAGTCGGGGTTCAGATCCCCTCCCTGAGCCCAGGATAACATTAAAAGTGGAGGGGAATCCAGTCATGTTCATGGTAGATACGGGAGCAGAAAATTCAGTATTACTAGCCCCGAGAGGGCCGATGTCCACTAAAACAACATGGGTCCAAGGTGCAACGGGCACTAAACCCTATAAATGGACTACTCAAAGAACAGTGGACTTGGGAGCGGGCCAGGTAACCCACTCGTTTTTAGTCATCCCTGACTGCCCCTATCCATTGCTTGGACGTGATCTCTTAACGAAAATAAAAGCTCAGATACAGTTCACAGACAGTGGGAGTTCTGTGACGAACTCAAGAGAAAAGCCTGTTAGTATACTAATAACTAGCAAGTTAGAAGAAGAGTATAGGCTATACCAGCATCTCAAGCCCGAGTCTCCAGAAAATGAGTGGCTACGGGCGTTTCCCCAAGCATGGGCAGAAACTGGGGGAATGGGACTGGCAAAACATCGTCCTCCAATTTTTGTGGAACTTAAAGCCGGAGCTGACCCAGTAAGAGTTTGCCAGTACCCTATGTCACTAGAAGCAAAGAAAGGGATCACTCCTCACATCAGAAAATTGTTAGATTTAGGAGTTCTGAAGCCCACCCAGTCAGCCTGGAATACTCCATTGTTGCCTATAAAAAAGTCTAATTCCAATGATTATAGACCAGTGAAAGACTTGAGAGAAGTTAACAAGAGAGTAATGGACATTCATCCAACAGTCCCAAACCCATATACCCTGCTGAGCTCCCTGTCACCGAGCCATGTGTGGTATACTGTGTTGGATCTAAAGGATGCTTTCTTTAGCCTGCCCTTAGCCTCACAGAGCCAAAGCTACTTTGCATTTACTTGGCACGATCCTGAAATCGGGATAAGCGGTCAATTGACCTGGACCAGGCTGCCTCAAGGATTTAAGAATTCGCCTACAATCTTTGATGAGGCGTTACATGAAGACCTAAGTGAGTACCGCTCCCAAAATACTGAAATAAGTCTATTGCAATATGTAGATGATTTGTTAATAGCTGCTCCAGACAAGGATAGTTGTTTAAAGGGAGCAGCTAGGCTCTTAAAGACTCTTGGCAATTTGGGCTATAGGGCCTCCACTAAAAAGGCACAAATTTGTAAACCTGAAGTCACCTATCTGGGCTTCATATTAAAAGAGGGCAAGCGTTGGCTGTCAGATGCACGTAAAGAGACTGTGCTAAAAATTCCTGTGCCTAAGTCAGCGAGACAAGTCAGAGAATTCCTGGGAACGGTGGGTTTTTGCCGGCTGTGGATACCTGGGTTCGCTGAGATGGCCAAGCCTTTATATGAAGCCACCAAAAACCTCCCAGAATTTCATTGGACTGAGCAGATGCAAAAAGCCTTTGAGGCAATCAAGAAAAGCCTTCTAGAAGCTCCAGCCTTAGGCCTACCTGACGTGAATAAACCATTCACATTGTTTGTGGCCGAAAAGAAAGGAATAGCAAAAGGGGTGCTCACCCAGCCAATTGGGCCCTGGAGACGACCGGTCGCCTATTTGTCAAAGAAATTGGATCCTGTCGCCGCTGGGTGGCCTCCGTGCTTAAGAATAATAGCTGCAGTAGCCCTTTTGGTAAAAGATGCAGATAAGTTGACTCTGGGACAGAATCTGACTGTAGCCACTCCACATGCTCTAGAGGGGGTGCTAAAACAACCACCTGACCGATGGATGAGCAATGCCCGCATGGTCCATTACCAAACGTTGTTACTTAACCCGGCACGTATCAGCTTCTGTGTACCAACAGCATTAAACCCAGCAACTCTGCTGCCGGATCCGGATCTGGAAGCGCCCCTGCATGATTGTGACCAGATCCTGGCCCAAACACATAGCCTCCGGCCAGACTTGCTGGATTTGCCGCTATCACATGCCGAGCACACTTGGTTCACCGATGGCAGCAGCTTCATTCGAGATGGAAAAAGGTATGCGGGTGCGGCGGTTACTACGGACACTGAGATATTGTGGGCAGAGGCACTCCCTCAGGGGACTTCTGCACAAAGAGCAGAACTAGTGGCACTAACAAAAGCTTTACAGACGGGAAAAGGAATGAGACTAAATATCTATACGGACAGCCGGTACGCTTTTGCCACTGTACACATCCATGGAGCCATTTACCAAGAAAGAGGGCTACTGACAGCTGAAGGAAAGGCCATTAAAAACAGACAGGAGATTTTAAGCCTCATCCGGGCCCTATGGGAACCAGCAAAGATTGCCATTATGCATTGCCCGAGTCATCAAAAGGGAGTTGATTCGGTGACTAGAGGGAATAATCTGGCTGACCAGGCAGCTAAGGAAGCAGCCCTCCATCCCAGAGCAGAAGTATTGACTCTAGTAGACCCAGGACCACGAGCTTTGCCTCCTGTACCCCAGTATTCCCAGGAAGACTTGGAGTGGATAAAAAAAATTCCCATGACCCACAAAACCCTGGACAGAGAAGGAAACGATGACTGGTGGAAAACTGGTGAAGGGAAACTTATCTTGCCACAAAGGCTAGGTAAGGGGATCCTTAAAAGAATCCACCGAGCTTCTCACATGGGAACCCGAAGAATGCAGGACTTGCTCCGACATTCCAAAGTAAAAATTAGACAAGGAGATCAACTTATTGAAGATATTGTTAAAAATTGCAAGGCCTGTCAGCTTACCAATGCCCCCAATCAACAAGTTACTAAAGGAGCTCGCCTCCGTGGGGATAGGCCAGGCGTGTATTGGGAAGTAGATTTCACAAAAATCAAACCTGGAAAATTTGGATACAAATATTTGCTAGTTTTTGTAGACACCTTTTCAGGATGGGTGGAAGCCTATCCAACAAAGCATGAAACTGCAAATATAGTGGCTAAGAAGATCCTGGAAGAAATCCTACCCAGGTATGGCTTCCCATCCACCATTGGGTCGGACAACGGACCGGCTTTCGTTTCAAAAGTAAGTCAGGGAATAGCCGCTGCACTGGGGACGGATTGGAAATTGCATTGTGCTTGTAGACCCCAGAGTTCAGGACAGGTAGAGAGAATGAATCGGACTCTAAAAGAGACCTTAACTAAATTGGCCTTAGAGACTGGCGCAGACTGGGTGTCACTCCTTCCTTTTGCTCTACTTAGGGTAAGAAATTCTCCCTATCAACTTGGCTTTACTCCTTTTGAAATAATGTACGGGTACCCTCCGCCCATTATCCCTAGCCTTCAGACTGAATTGCTCACTGATTTGGATGATATTGAATTTTTGTGTAAACTTGATTATTTGCAGCTCGTGCACAAGAAAATGTGGCCCCAACTCAAGGCATTATATGATTCTGCTTCTGTCCCTATCCCCCATTTATTCAGGCCAGGAGATTGGGTGTTCGTCCGGAGGCATAACCCCAAATCCTTAGAACCACGATGGAAGGGACCCTACGTGGTGCTACTGACTACTCCCACGGCCCTTAAGGTAGATGGCGTCACCACTTGGGTCCATTGCTCCCACGCCAGGCCAGCTGACCCCTTTGCCCTGGATGACAACTACCGTGATGGAACATGGGAGGTCTCCAAGCACCCAACTCAGCCGCTTCGCCTTCGCCTCAAGAAAAGAAAGTTAGACTGAATATTGTTATAATTTTCTTTTTGCCTTCTTTCCTTACTACCCTGGATAAGTGTTGATGTCATTTTGGCAGCTCACTCCAAAGTGAGGTGACCCCCTTATTTTAGGTAGTTTTGGGCTTGCTCAGGAGTACGGCTATAGCCACCCGACCCTTAGAGCACAGTTGAGAAGTTTATGTATTATTTTGTTGCTTACATTTGGATACTAAACACTATAGAGCTAATGGTAAGTCTGTATAGCTGAAAGTTAATTTTCAGTTTGCAGTAATCCTGCAGTCCCTTGGAAAAGTAGACTAAGGTTATAGGTTCCTGGCTAGGTAAGGTCAACGCCCCTGAGTCAGCCTGAAGAAATTACAGAAGATGAATGATCTTCACCCATCAGCCCCCCTTTAAAATCAAGGGACCAGAGTTGTTTTTGGGAAGATGAGGCAGGATAAACTAGAGACATGCAGAACAGAGGTACAGAGAATATTCTTGTAAGAAATGGTGACAGGCCCTTTGGTTACTACATTGGGTCCTACTGGCCCATGCCTTACCTCTATATCATCCCCTAGACATGCAAGCCATTGAAATGGACAGAATGGAGCCATGATTGGCTCTCAAGGTACCAAAAAAGAAAAAGGGGGAAATGAGGTGCCAGACTTTGAAGGCAGGCCCCATCACGTGAACCCCATTTTAGAATCGAACCCTGAGCCAATCAGATTTGTACCTGTGTTCTAATCTTGCTTGCACAGCTGATTGTTGTAACATTGTTCTTTGCCTTTATAAGCCCTGTGTAATCACAGCTCGGGGCTCCCTCCTAACCTCCGCTGTGTCGGTGAGTAGGACGAGGCCCGAGTTGGCAGCTCGGTAATAAACCCTTGCCTTGCTTTTGCATTTCGGAGTGTCTGAATCTCGGTGGTCTTCTTGGGGGTGGTCTTGCGTCTTGGCACAACATCTCCACTGAGATTAAGAAAAGCAGTAGCTTAAAAAATTAAGTACTTCCTGATATGGTTACTGTACTGGTAACTCCCGAAAGAATCTGGATTGTGGTGAGGGAACAGAGAAAAAAGCTCATTTAGGACCTGCACTTACGATGGGGTTAGGCAACTGTATATCAGGGAGTAAACCTTCTGAGAATAAAAACAGCTGGAGCCTGTTAAGGTAATGACACAGGGGAAAGGATAATGTACTGGGAACTCCTCAGAAGAATCTGATTTGTGGTGAGGAGAGAGAGATAAAAGCTCATTTAGGAACGACATGAACATGCTGCGTATGTAGCTGTTTATCAGTAAATATCTCCACTGAGATTAAGAAAAGCAGTAGCTTAATAAATTAAGTACATCCTGGTATGGTTACTGTACTGGTAACTCCCCAAAAGAATCTGGATTGTGGTGAGGGAACAGAGAAAAACGCGCATTTAGGACCTGCACTTACGAAGGGGGTAGGCAGCTGTATATCAGGGAGTATCCCTTCTGAGAATAAAAACAGCTGGAGCTTGTTAAGGTAATTACACAGCGGAAAGGATAATGTACTGGGAACTCCTCAGAAGAATCTGATTTGTGGTTAGGGGAGAGAGATAAAAGCTAATTTAGGAACGACATGAAAATGCTGCATAGGTAGCTGTTTATCAGTATATATCTCCACTGAGATTAAGAAAAGCAGTAGTTTAATAAATGAAGTTCTTCCTGGTATGGTTACTGTACTGGTAACTCCCCAAAAGAATCTGGATTGTGGTGAGGGAACAGAGAAAAAAGCTCATTTAGGACCTGCACTTACGAAGGGGGTAGGCAGCAGTATATCAGGGAGTAAGCTTCTGAGAATAAAAACAGCTGGAGCTTGTGAAGGTAATTACACAGGGGAAAGGATAATGTACTGGTAACTCCTCAGAAGAATCTGATTTGTGGTGAGGGGAGAGAGATAAAGGCTCATTTATGAACGACATGATCATGCTGCGTAGGTAGCTGTTTATCAGTAAATATCTCCACTGAGATTAAGAAAAGCAGTAGCTTAATACATTTAGTACTTCCTGGTATGGTTACTGTACTAGTAACTCCCCAAAAGAATCTGGATTGTGGTGATGGAAGAGAGAAAAAAGCTCATTTAGGACCTGCACTTACGAAGGGGGTAGGCAGCTGTATATCAGAGAGTAAACCTTCTGAGAATAAAAACAGCTGGAGCTTGTTAAGGTAATTACACAGGGGAAAGGATAGTGTACTGGGAACTCCTCAGAAGAATCTGATTTGTGGTGAGGGGAGAGAGATAAAAGCTCATTTAGGAACGACATGAAAATGCTGCATAGGTAGCTGTTTATCAGTAAATATCTCCACTGAGATTAAGAAAAGCAGTAGCTTAATAAATTAAGTACTTCCTGGTATGGTTACTGTACTGGTAACGCCCCAAAAGAATCTGGATTGTGGTGAGGGAACAGAGAAAAAAGCTCATATAGGACCTGCACGTATGATGGGGGTAGGCAGCTGTATATCAGGGAGTGTCCCTTCTGAGAATAAAAACAGCTGGAGCTTGTTAAGGTAATTACACAGGGGAAAGAATAATGTACTGGGAACTCCTCAGAAGAATCTGATTTGTGGTGAGGGGAGAGAGATAAAAGCTCATTTAGGAACGACATGAACAAGCTGCGTAGGTAGCTGTTTATCAGTAAATATCTCCACTGAGATTAAGACAAGCAGTAGCTTAATAAATTAAGTACTTCCTGGTATGGTTACTGTACTGGTAACTCCCCAAAGAATCTGGACTGTGGTGAGAGAACAGAGAAAAAAGCTCATTTAGGACCTGCACTTACGAAGGGGGTAGGCAGCTGTATATCAGGGAGTAAACCTTCTGAGAATAAAAACAGCTGGAGCTTGTTAAGGTAATTACACAGGGGAAAGGATAATGTACTGGGACACCTCAGAAGAATCTGATTTGTGGTGAGGGGAGAGAGATAAAAGCTCATTTAGGAACGACACGAAAATGCTGCATAGGTAGCTGTTTATGAGTAAATATCTCCACTGAGATTAAGAAAAGCAGTAGCTTAATAAATTAAGTACTTCCTGGTATGGTTACTGTACTGGTAACTCCCCAAAATAATCTGGACTGTGGTGAGGGAACAGAGAAAAAAGCTCATTTAGGACCTGCACTTACGAAGGGGGTAGGCAGCTGTATATCAGGGAGTAAACCTTCTGAGAATAAAAACAGCTGGAGCTTGTTAAGGTAATTACACAGGGGAAAGGATAATGTACTGGGAACTCCTCAGAAGAATCTGATTTGTGGTGAGGGGAGAAAGATAAAAGCTCATTTAGGAACGACATGAAAATGCTGCATAGGTAGCTGTTTATCAGTAAATATCTCCACTGAGATTAAGAAAAGCAGTAGCTTAATAAATTAAGTAATTCCTGGTATGGTTACTGTACTGGTAATTCCCCAAAAGAATCTGGATTGTGGTGAGGGAACAGAGAAAAAGGCTCATTTAAGACCTGCACTTACGATGGGGTTAGGCAGCTGTATATCAGGGTGTGTCCCTTCTGAGAATAAAAACAGCTGGAGCTTGTTAAGGTAATTACACATGGGAAAGGATAATGTACTGGGAACTCCTCAGAAGAATCTGATTTGTGGTGAGGGGAGAGAGACAAAAGCTCATTTAGGAACGACATGAACATTGTTGGGGTCCATCTTCCCCCTAGATGGAAGGGGCCTGAGGCACCTCCCCCAGCTGGGGAATGCAGCCCTTCCATCCTCCCTACATTGGAATCTGGAGAAACCGGTCCGATAAGAGACCCCCGACCTAGCTGGCAGCCAGCCTGGCGCCTACCAGCCCCGCCCTGGAGGTCGAGTGACGTAGCCCCTTGGAGGTCAAGTGACCAGCCCCTTGGAGGTCAAGTGACCAGCCCCTTGGAGGTCAAGTGACCAGCCCCTTTGAGGTCACCTGACAGCTCGCGGCCTATGGGAATCCTGGCCAACCCCCTTCCCCTGATCATCTACCCTTGCCCCTCTCTCAATAAAGTTAGTTCGCTCTCAGAAGCTGACTCCGTGGTCTATGTCCGTTGCTTCCAGAGTAGGATAGCGGTCACATTGCCACGCGGGTCGCGCGCCCGCCAGGACGGAGACATCCCCACGTCTCACCCCGACAAACCTGCAGGCCGAGGGTCGGGGGAGAAGGCGATGCGAGGATAATAAGAGAGAAAGAAATGAGCACTTGAGCCGGAGCAGAGAAAGCAGTCCCCACAAACAAGCTGCATATGTAGCTGTTTATGAGTAAATATCTCCACTGAGATTAAGAAAAGCAGTATCTTAATAAATTTAGTAATTCCTGGTATGGTTACTATAGTGGTAACTCCCTAAAGTATCTGGATTGTGGTGAGGGAACAGAGAAAAAAGCTCATTTAGGACCTGCACTTACGAAGGGGGTAGGCAGCACTATATCAGGGAGTAAACCTTCTGAGAATAAAAACAGCTGGAGCTTGTTAAGGTAATTACACAGGGGAAAGGATAATGTACTGGGAAATCCTCAGAAGAATCTGATTTCTGTTGAGGGGAGAGAGATAAAAGCTCATTTAGGAACGACATTAACATGCTGCATAGGTAGCTGTTTATCAGTAAATATCTCCACTGAGATTAAGAAAAGCAGTAGCTTAATACATTAAGTACTTCCTGGTATGGTTACTGTAATGGTAACTCCCCAAAGAATCTGGACTGTGGTGAGGGAACAGAGAAAAAAGCTCATTTAGGACCTGCACTTACGAAGGGGGTAGGCAGCTGTACATCAGGGAGTATCCCTTCTGAGAATATAAACAGCTGGAGCTTATTAAGGTAATTACACAGGGGAAAGGATAATGTACTGGGAACTCCTCAGAAGAATCTGATATGTGGTAAGGGGAGAGAGATAAAAGCTCATTTAGGAACGACATGAAAATGCTGCATAGGTAGCTTTTTATCAGTAAATATCTCCACTGAGATTAAGAAAAGCAGTAGCTTAATAAATTAAGTACTTCCTGGTATGGTTACTGTACTGGTAACTCCCCAAAAGACTCTGGATTGTGGTGAGGGAACAGAGAAAAAAGCTCATTTAGGACCTGCTCTTTCGAAGGGGGAAGTCAGCTGTATATCAGGTAGTAAACCTTCTGAGAATAAAAACAGCTGGAGCTTATTAAGGTAATTACACAGGGGAAAGGATAATGTACTGGGAACTCCTCAGAAGAATCTGATTTGTGGTGAGGGGAGAGAGATAAAAGCTCATTTAGGAACGACATGAAAATGCTGCGTAAGTAGCTGTTTATCAGTAAATATCTCCACTGAGATTAAGACAAGCAGTAGCTTAATAAATTAAGTACTTCCTGGTATGGTTACTGTACTGGTAACTCCCCAAAGAATCTGGACTGTGGTGAGAGAACAGAGAAAAAAGCTCATTTAGGACCTGCACTTACGAAGGGGGCAGGCAGCTGTATATCAGGGAGTTAAACTTCTGAGAATAAAAACAGGTGGAGCTTGTTAAGGAAATTACACAGGGGAAAGTATAATGTACTGGGAACTCCTCAGAAGAATCTGATTTGTGGTGAGGGGAGAGAGATAAAAGCTCATTTAGGAACGACATGAACATGCTGCGTAGGTAGCTGTTTATCAGTAAATATCTCCACTGAGATTAAGAAAAGCAGTAGCTTAATAAATTAAGTACTTCCTGGTATGGTTAATGTACTGGTAACTCCCCAAAAGAATCTGGATTGTGGTGAGGGAACAGAGAAAAAAGCTCATTTAGGACCTGCACTTGCGAAGGGGGTAGGCAGCTGTATATCAGGGAGTATCCCTTCTGAGATTAAAAACAGCTGGAGCTTGTTAAGGTAATTACACAGGGGAAAGGATAATGTACTGGGAACTCCTCAGAAGAATCTGATTTGTGGTGAGTGGGTAGAGATAAAAGCTCATTTAAGAACGACATGAACATGCTGCGTAGGTCGCTGTTTATCAGTAAATACTCTAGAATAGAATGGAATAGAATACAATGGAGTAGAATATTATAGAATAGAATACAATGGAGTAGTATATTCCAGAGTAGAAAAGAATGGAATGGAGTAGAATATTCTAGAATAGAATGGATTGGAGTAGAATATTCTAGAATAGAATAGAATGGAGTACAATATTCTAGAATAGAATGGAATAGAATGAAAAGAAATGGAGTAGATTATTCTAGAATAGAATAGAATAGAATGGAGTAGAATATTCTAGAATAGAATAAAATGGAGTAGAACATTCTAGAATAGAATAGAATAGAATGAAGTAGAATATTCTAGAATAGAATGGAATGGAATAGGGTTAGAGTAGAATATTGTAGAATAGAATAGAATAGAACGGAGTAGAGTATTCCAGAATAGAATACAATATACTGGAGTAGAATATTCCAGAATTACGTATAATAGAATGGAGTAGAATATTCTGGAATAGGATAGAATAGAATAGAATGGAGTAGATTATTCCAGAATATTCTAGAATAGAATGGAATAGAATAGAATGGAGTAGAATATTATAGAATAGAATAGAATGGAGTAGAATATTCTAGAATAGAATAGAATAGAATGGAGTAGAATAATCTAGAATTGAATGGAATAGAATGGAGTAGAAAATTCTAGAAGAGAATGGAGTAGAATATTATAGAATAGAATAGAATGGAGTAGAATATTCTAGAATAGAATAGAATACAATGGAGTAGAATATTCTAGAATGGAATGGAATAGAATGTAATAGAATATAATGGAGTAGAATATTCCAGAATAGAATGGAATAGAATGGAGTAGAATATTCAAGTATATTCCAGCATATTCCAGAATAGAAAGGAATAGAATAGAATAGAATGGAGTAGAATATTCTATAATAGAATAGACTAGCATAGAATGGAGTAGAATATTCTAGAATAGAATAGAATGGAGTAGAATATTCTAGAATAGAATGGATTAGAATAAAGTAGGAGTTGAATATTCTAGAATACAACAGAAAATTATGGAATGGATTGGAGTAGAATATTCTCGAATAGAATGAAATAGATTAGAGTAGGAGTAGAATATTCTAGAATACAACAAAAAATAATGAATGGATTGGAGTAGAATATTCTAGAATAGAATAGAATGGAGTAGAATATTCTAGAATATTCTAGAATAGAATAGATTGGAGGAGAATATTCTAGAATAGAATAGAATAGAATGGAATGGACTTGAGTAGAATATTATACAATAAAATAGAATAGAGAAGAATATTCTAGAATAGAATAGAATGGAGTAGAATCAAGTAGAATATTATAGAATAGAATAGAATAGAATGGAGTAGAACATTCTAGAATGGAATAGAATAGAATGGAATAGAATACAGTGGAGTAGAATTTTTAGAATTGAATGAAATAGAATGGAGTAGAATATTTCAGAATATTCCAGAATAGAATGGAATAGAATAGAATACAATGGAGTAGAATAGAATAGAATGGAATAGAATATTCTAGAATAGAAGAGAATGGAGTAGAATACTCTAGAATAGAATGGAATAGAATGGAGTAGAGTATTCTAGAATAGAATAGAATCGAATAGGAGTAGAATATTCTAGAATAGAATAGAATGCAGTAGAATATTCTAGAATATAGTAGAATAGAATGGAATCGAATGGAGTAGAATATTCGAGAATAGAGTGGACTAGAGTAGAATATTCTAGAACAGAATAGAGTGGAGTAGAATATTCTAGAATAGAATGGAATGGAATGGAGTGGAACATTCTAGAAGAGAATAGAATGGAATGTAAAGGAACGTAGTAGAATATTGTAGAATAGAATAGAATGGAGTAGAATATTCTAGAATAGAATAGAATAGAATGGAGTAAAATATTACAGAATAATCTAGAATAGAATGGAATAGAATAGAATGGAGTAGAATATTATAGAATAGAATAGAATGGCGTAGAAAAGAATATAATATTCTAGAATAGAAGAGAATAGAATAGAATGGAGTAGAATAATCTAGAATAGAATGGAATAGAATGGAGTAGAATATTCTAGAATAGAAGAGAATGGAGTAGAATGGAGTAGAACATTCTTGAATAGAAGTGAATAGAATAGAATGGAGTAGAATAATGTAGAATAGAATGGATTAGAATTGAGTAGAATATTCTAGAATAGAGTAATATGGAGTAGAATATTCAAGAATGGAGTAGACTATTCAAGAATAGAATAGAATAGAATACAATAGGAGTAGAATATTCTAGAATAGAATAGAATGGAGTAGAATGGAGTAGAATATTCTAGAATAGAATACAATAGAATATAATGGAATGGAGTATAATTATCTAGAATATAATGGAGTAGAATGGAGTAGAAAATTCTAGAATAGAATTGAATGGAGTAGAATGGGGTAGAATAATCTAGAATAGAATAGAATAAAATAGAATGGAGTAGAATATTCTAGAATGGAATGGAATAGAATGGATTAGGATATTCTAGAATAGAATGGAATAGAATAGAATGGAGTAGAATATTCTAGAATGGAATAGAATAGGAGTAAAATATTCTAGAATAGAATGTAATGGAATGGAATGGAATGGAGTGGAATATATGGAATAGAATAGAATGGAGTAGAATATTCTACAATAGAATAGAATGGAGTAGAATAGAGTAGAATAGAATAGGAGTAGAATATTCTAGAATAGAATGGAAGGGAATTAAGTAGGATACTCTAGAATAGAAGAGAATCAAATAGAATAGAAAAGAATAGAATGGAATGGAGTAGAATATTCTGGAATCGAATCGAATAGAGTAGAAAGAATTAGAAGAGTCTAGAATAAAATGGAATCAAATCGAATCGTATAGAATCGAATCGAATCCAATAGAATAGAATAGGAAAGAGGAAAATGGAGGTGAATATTCGAGAATAGAGTAGAATAGAATGGAGTAGAATATTCCAGAATATTCTAGAATAGAATGGAATAGAATGGAACAGAATGGAGTAGAATATTCTAGAATAGAATAGAATGGAGTAGAATATTCTAGAACAGAATGGAATAGAATGGAGTACAATATTCTAGAATAGAATAGAATAGAATAGAATGCAGTAGAATATTCCAGAATAGAATAGACTAGAATGGAATCGAATGGAGTAGAATATTCTAGAATAGAATGTGTTGGAGTAGAATATTCTAGAATAGAATAGAATAGAATAGAGTAGAATATTCTAAAATAGAATAGAATGGAGTAAAATATTCTAGAATGGAATGGAATAGAATGGAATAGAATAGAATGGAGTACAATATTCCAGAATTGAATGGAATAGAATGGTGTAGAATATTCCAGAATATTCCAGAATAGAATGGAATAGAATAGAATAGAACGGAGTAGAATATTCTAGAATAAAATAGAATAGATTAGAATAGAATGGAGTAGAATATTCTAGAATAGAATAGAATAGAAAACAATGGAGTAGAATATTCTAGAATACAATAGAAAAGAATGGAATGGATTGGAGTAGAATATTCTAGAATAGAATAGAATAGAAAGGAATGGATTGGAGTAGAATATTCTAGAATAGAATAGAATTGAGTAGAATGTTCTAGAATATTCAAGAATAGAATAGATTGGAGTAGAATATTCAAGTATAAAATAGAATAGAATGGAAAGGAATGGAGTAGAGTATTCTAGAATAGAATAGAGTAGAGTAGAATATTCTAGAATAGAATAGAATGGAGTAGAATCAAGTAGAATATTATAGAATAGAATAGAATAGAATGTAGTAGAACATTCTAGAATGGAATGGAATAGAATGGCATAGATTACAATGGAGTAGAATATTCTAGAATTGAATGGAATAGAATGGAGTAGAATATTCCAGAATATTACAGAATAGAATGGTATAGAATAGAATAGAATGGAGTAGAATATTCTAGAATAGAATATAGTAGAATAGAATAGAATAAAGTTGAATATACTAGAATAGAATAGAATAGAAAAGAATGGAGTAGAATATTCTAGAATAGAATAGAATGTAGTAGAATATTCTAGAATAGAATAGAATGGAGTAGAATATTCTAGAATAGAATAGATTAGAATAGAATGGAGTAGAATAATCTAGAATTGAATGGAATATAATGGAGTAGAAAATTCTAGAATAGAATAGAATGGAGTAGAATGGAGAAGAATATTCGAGAATAGAAGAGAATATAATAGACTGGAGTAGAATAATGTAGAATAGAATGGAATAGAGTGGAGTAGAATATTCGAGAATATAGTATCATGGAGTAGAATATTTTAGAATCAAATGGAGTAGAATATTCAAGAATAGAACGGAATAGAATAGAATAGAATGGAGTAGAATATTCTAGAATAGAATAGAGTAGAATAGAATAGAATGGGGTAGAATATTCTAGAATAGTATAGAATAGAGTAGAATATTCTAGAATAGAATGGAATAGAATGGAGTAGAATATTCTAGAATAGAGTGGATTAGAGTAGAATATTCTAGAATAGAATAGAATAGAATAGAATAGAGTGGAATAGAATATTCTAGAATAGAATGGAATGGAATGGGATGGAATGGAGTAGAACATTCTAGAAGAGAATAGAATGGAAAGTAAAGGAAGGTAGTACAATATTCTAGAATAGAATACAATGGAGTAGAATATTCTAGAATAGAATAGAATGGAGTAGAATATTCTAGAATAGAATAGAATGGAGTAGAAAGGAGTAGAATATTCTAGAATAGAATAGAATAGAATGGAGTAGAATAAACTAGAATAGAATGGAATAGAATGGAGTAGAATATTCTAGAATAGAATACAATGGAGAAGAATGGAGTCGAATATTCTAGAATAGAATAGAATGGAGTAAAAAAATCTAGAATAGAATGGAGTAGAATATTCTAGAATAGAGTATAATGGAGCAGAATATTCTAGAATAGAATGGAGTAGAATATTCCAGAATATAATGGAATAGAATCCAATAGGAGTAGAATATTCTAGAATAGAATAGAATGGAGTAGAATGGAGTAGAATATACTAGAATAGAATTGAATAGAATGCAATGGAGTAGAATAATCTGGAATAGAATGGAGTAGAATATTCTAGAATAGAATAGATGGAGTAGAATGGAGTAGAATATTCTAGAATAGAATGGAGTAGAATAATCTAGAATAGAATTGAATAGAATGGAGTAGAATATTCTAGAATAGAATAGAATGGATTAGAATGGAGTAGAATATTCTAGAATAGAAGAGAATAGAATAGAATGGAGTAGAATAATCTAGAATAGATTGGAATATAATGGAGTAGAATATTGTAGAATAGAGTATAATGGAGTAGAATATTCTAGAAAAGAAAGGAGTAGAATATTCAAGAATAGAACGGAATAGAATACAATAGAAGTAGAATATTGTAGAATAGAGTAGAATGGAGTAGAATAGAGTAGAATATTCTAGAATAGAATAGAATAGAATGGAATTGAGTAGAAGAATCGAGAGTAGAATGGAATAGAATGGATTAGAATATTCTAGAATAGAATAGAATGGAGTAGAATGGGGTAGAATATTCTAGAATAGAATAGAATGGAGTAGAATATTCTAGAATAGAATAGAATGGAGTAGAATATTCTAGAATAGAATAGAATGGAGGAGAATGGAGTAGAATATTCTACAATAGAAGAGAATAGAATGGAATGGAGTAGAATAATCTAGAATAGAATGGAGTAGAATATTCTAGAATAGAATAGAATGGAGTAGAATGGGGTAGAATATTCTAGAATAGAATAGAATAGAATAGAATGGAGTAGAAAATTTTAGAGTGGAATGGAATAGAATGGAGTAGAATATTCTAAAATAGAATTAAATAGAATAGAATGGAGTAGAATATTTTAGAATGGAATTGAATTGAATGGAATAGAAGAGAATGGAGTAGAATATTCTAGAATAGAATAGAATGGAGTAAAATATTCTAGTATAGAATAGAATGGAGTAGAACATTCTAGAATAGAATAGAATGGAGTAGAACATTCTAGAATAGAATAGAATGGAGTAGAATGGAGAATAATATTCTAAAAAGGAATAGAATAGAATAGTATAGAAGAGAATGGAGTAGAACATAATAGAATGGAATGGAATAGAATGGAGTAGTGTATTCAGGAATAGAGTGGAATGGAATAGAATGGAGTAGAATATTCTAGGATAGAATGGAATAGAATGGAGTAGAATAATCTAGAATGGAATAGAATAGGAGTAAAATATTCTAGAATCGACTATAATGTAATGGAATGGAATGGAGTGGAATATATGGAATAGAATAGAATGGAGTAGAATATTCTACAATAGAATAGAATGGAGTAGAATAGAGTAGAATAGGAGTAGAATATTCTAGAATAGAATGGAATGGAATTGAGTAGGATACTCTAGAATAGAAGAGAATCAAAAAGAATAGAAGAGAATAGAATGGAATGGAGTAGAATATGAAGGAATCGAATCGAATAGAGAAGAAAGACGTAGAATATTCTAGAATAAAATGGAATCAAATCGAATCGAATAGAATCGAATCGAATCCAATAGAATAGGATAGGAAAGAGGAAAACGGAGGAGAATATTCGAGAATACATTAGAATAGAATGGAGTAAAATAGTCCAGAATATTGTAGAATAGAATGGTATAGAATGGAATAGAATGGAGTAGAATATTCTAGAAGAGATTAGAATGGAGTAGAATATTCTAGAATAGAATGGAATAGAATGGAGTAGAATATTCTAGAATAGAATAGAATGGAGAAGAATATTCTAGAATAGAATAGAATAGAATGGAATCGAATGGAGTAGAATATTCTAGAATAGAATGGGTTGGAGTAGAATATTCCAGAATATTCAAGAATAGAATAGATTGGAGTAGAATATTCAAGAATAGAATATAATAGAATGGAATGGATTGGGGTAGAACATTCTAGAATAGAATAGAATAGAGTAGAATATGCTAGAATAGAATAGAATGGAGTAGAATCAAGTAGAATATTATAGAATAGAATAGAATAGAATGTAGTAGAACATTCTAGAATGGAATGGAATAGAATGGCATAGAATACAATGGAGTAGAATATTCTAGAATAGAATGGAATAGAATGGAGTAGATTATTCCAGAATATTCCAGAATAGAATGGAATAGAATAGAATAGAATGGAGTAGAATATTATAGAATAGAATAGAGTAGAATAGAATAGAATGGAGTTGAATATTCTAGAATAGAATAGAATGGCGTCGAATATTCTAGAATAGAATAGAATGAGTAGAATATTCTAGAATAGAATAGAATGGAGTAGAATATTCTAGAATAGAATAGAATAGAATGTAGTAGAATAATCTAGAATAGAATGGAATAGAATGGAGTAGAAAATTCTACAATAGAATAGAATGGAGTAGAATGGAGAAGAATATTCTAGAATAGAAGAGAATAGAATAGAATGGAGTAGAATAATCTAGAATAGAATGGAATAGAATGGAGTAGAAAATTCTAGAATATAGTATTATGGAGTAGAATATTCTAGCATCAAATGGAGTAGAATATTCAAGAATAGAATGGAATAGAATACAATAGGAGTAGAATATTCTAGAATAGAATAGAATGGAGTAAAATGGAGTAGAATATTCTAGAATAGATTAGAATAGAATGGAATGGAGAAGAATAATCTAGAATAGAATTGAGGAGAATATTCTAGAATAGAATAGAATGGAGTAGAATGGTGTAGAATATTCTAGTATAGAATAGAATAGAATAAAATGGAGTAGAATATTCTAGAATCGAATGGAATAGAATGGAGTAGGATATTCTAGAATAGGATGGAATAGAATAGAATGGAGTAGAATACTCTAGAATAGAGTGAAGTAGAATAGGAGTAGAATATTCTAGAATAGAATTGAATAGAATAGAATGGAGTAGTTTATTCTAGAATGGAATGGAAATGAATGGAATAGAATAGAAGGGAGTAGAATATTCTAGAATAGAATAGAATGCAGTAGACTATTCTAGAGTAGAATAGGATGGAGTAGAATTGAGTAGAATACTCAGGAATATAATAGAATAGAATGGAGTAGAATATTCTAGAATGGAATGGAATAGAATGGAATAGGATAGAATGGAGTAGAATTTTCTAGAATTGAATGAAATAGAGTGGAGTAGAATATTCCAGAATATTCAAGAATGGAATGGAATAGAATAGAATTGAATGGAGTAAAATATTCTAGAATAGAATAGAATGGAGGAGAATATTCTAGAATAGAATAGAATGGAGTAGAATGGAGTAGAATATTCTAGAAAAGAATAGAAGAGAATGGAGTAGAATACTCTAGAGTGGAATGGAATAGAATGGAGTAGGATATTCAAGAATAGAATGGAATAGAATAGAATGGGGAATAATATTCAAGAATAAAATAGAATGCAGTAGAATATTCTTGAATAGAATAGAATAGAATGGAATCGAATGAAGTAGAATATTCTAGAATAGAGTGGATTACATTTGAATATGCTAGAATAGAATAGAATAGATAAGAATGGAGTAGAATATACTAGAATAGAATTTAATGGAATGGAATGCAGTGTCGTAGAATATTCTAGAAGAGAATAGAATGGAATGGAATGGAAGGTAGTAGAATATTCCAGAATAGAATAGAATAGAGTAGAATATTCTAGAATAGAATAGAATAGAATGGAGTAGAATATTCTAGAATGGAATGGAATAGAATACAATAGGAGTAGAATATTCAAGAATAGAATAGAATGGAGTAGAATCAAGTAGAATATTCTAGAATAGAATAGAATGGAGTAGAAAAATCTAGAATGGAATGGTATAGAATGGAGTAGAATATTCTAGAATAGAATAGAATGGAGTAGAATGGAGTAGGACATCCTAGAATAGAATGGAATAGAATAGAATGAAGTAGAATATGCTAGAAAAGAATGGAATAGAAAGGAGTAGAATATTCCAGAATATTCTAGAAGAGAATGGAATAGAATAGAGTAGAATGGAGTAGAATATTGAAGAATAGAATAGAGTGGAATGGAGTAGAATATTCCAGAATAGAATAGAATAGAATGGTGTAGAACATCATAGAATAGAATAGAATTGAATTGAATAAGAGTAGAATATTCCAGAGTAGAATGGAATGGAATGGATTGGAATGGAATAGAATATTCTAGAATAGAATAGACTGGAGTAGAATATTCTAGAATAGAATAGACTAGAGTAGAATATTCTAGAATGGAATAGAATGGAGTAAATGGCGTAGAATATTCTAGAATAGAATAGAATTGAAAAGAATGGAGGAGAATATTCAAGAATAGAATGGAAGAGAATGTAGTAGGATATTATAGAATAGAAAGGAATAGAATAGAATCCAATGGAATAGAATATTCTAGAATAGAATAGAATGGAGAAGAATGGGGTAGAATATTCTAGAATAGAATAGAATAGAATGGAGTAGAATAATCGAGAATAGAATGGAATAGAATGGAGTAGAATATTCTAGAATAGAAAAGAATGGAGTAGAATATTCTAGAATAGAAGAGAATAGAATAGAATGGGGTAGAATATTCTAGAATAGAATGTAATATAATAGAATGTAGAAGAATATTCTAGAATAAAATGGAATAGGATAGAATAGGAAAAGAACATTCCAGCATAGAATTGAATAGAATAGAATGGAGTAGAATATTCTAGAATAGAATAGAATAGAATGAAGTAGAATATTCTAGAATAGAATGGAATAGAATACAATAAGAGTAGAATATTCAAGAATAGAATAGAATGGAGTAGAATCAAGTAGAATATTCTAGAATAGAATAGAATGGAGTAGAAAAATCTAGAATAGAATGGTATAGGATGGAGTAGAATATTCTAGAATAGAATAGAATGGAGTAGAATGGAGTAGGACATCCTAGAATAGAATGGAATAGAATAGAATGAAGTAGAATATGCTAAAATAGAATGGAATAGAAAGGAGTAGAATATTCCAGAATATTCTAGAACAGAATGGAATAAAATAGAGAAGAATGGAGTAGAATATTGAAGAATATAATAGAATGGACTAGAATATTCCAGAATAGAATAGAGTGGAATGGAGTAGAATATTCAAGAATATAATAGAATAGAATGGAGTAGAACATCATAGAATAGAATGGAATAGAATTGAATAGGAGTAGAATATTCCAGAGTAGAATGGAATGGAATGGATTGGAATGGAATAGAATATTCTAGAATAGAATAGACTGGAGTAGAATATTCTAGATTAGAATACAGTAGAGTAGAATATTCTAGAATGTTATAGAATGGAGTACATGGCGTAGAATATTCTAGAATAGAATAGAATTGAAAAGAATGGAGGAGAATATTCAAGAATAGAATGGAAGAGAATGTAGTAGGATATTATAGAATAGAATGGAATAGAATAGAATCCAATGGAATAGAATATTCTAGAATAGAATAGAATGGAGTAGAATGGGGTAAAGTAATCGAGAATATAATGGAATAGAATGGAGTAGAATATTCTAGAATAGAAAAGAATGGAGTAGAATGGAGTAGAATATTCTAGAATAGAAGAGAATAGAATAGATGGGGTAGAATATACTAGAATAGAATGGAATAGAATGAAGTAGGATATTCTAGAATAGAATGTAATAGAATAGAATGTAGAAGAATATTCTAGAATAAAATGGAATAGGATAGAATAGGAGTAGAACATTCCAGCATAGAATTGAATAGAATAGAATGGAGTAGAATATTCTAGAATGGAATGGAATAGAATGGAATAGAATAGAATTGAGCAGAATATTCTAGAATAGAATAGAATAGAGTAGAATATTCTAGAATAGAATAGAATGGAGTAGAATGGAGTAGAATACTGTGGAATAGAATAGGGTAGAATGGAGTAGAATATTCTAGAGTGTAATGGAATAGAATGCAATAGAATAGAATGGAGTAGAATATTCTAGAATGGAATGGAATAGAATGGAATAGAATAGAATGGAGTAGAATATTCTAGAATTGAATGGAATAGAATGGAGTAGAATATTGTAGGATAGAATAGAAGGAGGAGAATATTCCAGAATAGAATAGAATAGTATAGAATAGAATGGAGTAGAACATTATAGATTGGAATGTAATTGAATGGAGGATGGTATTCAGGAATAGAATGGAATGGAATAGAATGGAGTGGAAAATTCTAGAATAGAATAGAATAGAATGGAGAAGAATATTCTAGAATACATTATAATAGAATGGAATGGAATGGAGTAGAATATTCTAGAATAGAATAGAATGAAGTAAAATATTCTAGAATAGAATAGAATAGAGTAGAGTGGAGTAGAATATTCTAGAATAGAATGGAATGGAATTGAGTAGGATACTCTAGAATAGAAGAGAATCAAATAGAATAGAAGAGAATAGAATGGAATGGAGTAGAATATTAAGGAATCGAATCGAATAGAGTAGAAAGACGTAGAATATTCTAGAATAAAATGGAATCAAATCGAATCGAATCGAATCGAATCGAATCCAATAGAATAGGATAGGAAAGAGGAAAACGGAGGAGAATATTTGAGAATACAGTAGAATAGAATGGAGTAGAATATCCCAGAATATTGTAGAATAGAATGGAATAGAATGGAATAGAATGGAGTAGAATATTCTAGAAGAGATTAGAATGGAGTAGAATATTCTAGAATAGAATGGAATAGAATGGAGTAGAATATTCTAGAATAGAATAGAAGGGAGTAGAATATTCTAGAATAGAATAGAATAGAATGGAATCGAATGGAGTAGAATATTGTGGAATAGAATGGGTTGGAGTAGAATATTCCAGAATATTCAAGAATAGAATAGATTGGAGTAGAATATTCAAGAATAGAATAGAATAGAATGGAATGGAATGGGGTAGAACATTCTAGAATAGAATAGAATAGAGTAGAATATGCTAGAATAGAATAGAATGGAGTAGAATCAAGTAGAATATTATAGAATAGAATAGAATGTAGTAGAACATTCTAGAATGGAATGGAATAGAATGGCATAGAATACAATGGAGTAGAATATTCTAGAATAGAATGGAATAGAATGGAGTAGATTATTCCAGAATAGAATGGAATAGAATGGAATAGAATAGAATAGAATGGAGTAGAATATTATAGCATAGAATAGAGTAGAATAGAATAGAATGGAGTTGAATATTCTAGAATAGAATAGAATGGCGTAGAATATTCTAGAATAGAATAGAATGAGTAGAATATTCTAGAATAGAATAGAATGGAGTAGAATATTCTAGAATAGAATAGAATAGAATGTAGTAGAATAATCTAGAATAGAATGGAATAGAATGGAGTAGAAAATTCTAGAATAGAATAGAATGGAGTAGAATGGAGAAGAATATTCTAGAATAGAAGAGAATAGAATAGAATGGAGTAGAATAATCTAGAATAGAATGGAATAGAATGGAGTAGAAAATTCTAGAATATAGTATTATGGAGTAGAATATTCTAGCATCAAATGGAGTAGAATAGTCAAGAATAGAATGGAATAGAATACAATAGGAGTAGAATATTCTAGAATAGAATAGAATGGAGTAAAATGGAGTAGAATATTCTAGAATAGATTAGAATAGAATGGAATGGAGAAGAATAATCTAGAATAGAATTGAGGAGAGTATTCTAGAATAGAATAGAATGGAGTAGAATGGTGTAGAATATTCTAGTATAGAATAGAATAGAATAAAATGGAGTAGAATATTCTAGAATCGAATGGAATAGAATGGAATAGGATATTCTAGAATAGGATGGAATAGAATAGAATGGAGTAGAATATTCTAGATTAGAGTGAAGTAGAATAGGAGTAGAATATTCTAGAATAGAATTGAATAGAATAGAATGGAGTAGTTTATTCTAGAATGGAATGGAAATGAATGGAATAGAATAGAAGGGAGTAGAATATTCTAGAATAGAATAGAATGCAGTAGACTATTCTAGAATAGTTTAGGATGGAGTAGAATGGAGTAGAATACTCAGGAATATCATAGAATAGAATGGAGTAGAATCAAGTAGAATATTCTAGAATAGAATAGAATGGAGTAGAAAAATCTAGAATGGAATGGTATAGAATGGAGTAGAATATTCTAGAATAGAAGAGAATGGAGTAGAATGGAGTAGGACATCCTAGAATAGAATGGAATAGAATAGAATGAAGTAGAATATGCTAGAATAGAATGGAATAGAAAGGAGTAGAATATTAGAGAATATTCTAGAAGAGAATGGAATAGAATACAGTAGAATGGAGTAGAATATTGAAGAATAGAATAGAATGTACTAGAATATTCCAGAATAGAATAGAGTGGAATGGAGTAGAATATTCCAGAATAGAATAGAATAGAATGGAGTAGAACATCATAGAATAGAATAGAATAGAATTGAATAAGAGTAGAATATTCCAGAGTAGAATGGAATGGAATGGATTTGAATGGAATAGAATATTCTAGAATAGAATAGACTGGAGTAGAATATTCTAGAATAGAATAGTCTAGAGTAGAATATTCTAGAATGGAATAGAATGGAGTAAATGGCGTAGAATATTCTAGAATAGAATAGAATTGAAAAGAATGGAGGAGAATATTCAAGAATAGAATGGAAGAGAATGTAGTAGGATATTATAGAATAGAATGGAATAGAATAGAATCCAATGGAGTAGAATATTCTAGAATAGAATAGAATGGAGTAGAATGGGGTAGAATATTCTAGAATAGAATAGAATAGAATGGAGTAGAATAATCGAGAATAGAATGGAATAGAATGGAGTAGAATATTCTAGAATAGAAAAGAATGGAGTAGAATATTCTAGAATAGAAGAGAATAGAATAGAATGGGGTAGAATATTCTAGAATAGAATGTAATATAATAGAATGTAGAAGAATATTCTAGAATAAAATGGAATAGGATAGAATAGGAATAGAACATTCCAGCATAGAATTGAATAGAATAGAATGGAGTAGAATATTCTAGAATAGAATAGAATAGAATGAAGTAGAATATTCTAGAATAGAATGGAATAGAATACAATAAGAGTAGAATATTCAAGAATAGAATAGAATGGAGTAGAATCAAGTATAATATTCTAGAATAGAATAGAATGGAGTAGAAAAATCTAGAATAGAATGGTATAGGATGGAGTAGAATATTCTAGAATAGAATAGAATGGAGTAGAATGGAGTAGGACATCCTAGAATAGAATGGAATAGAATAGAATGAAGTAGAATATGCTACAATAGAATGGAATAGAAAGGAGTAGAATATTCCAGAATATTCTAGAACAGAATGGAATAAAATAGAGAAGAATGGAGTAGAATATTGAAGAATGTAATAGAATGGACAAGAATATTCCAGAATAGAATAGAGTGGAATGGAGTAGAATATTCCAGAATATAATAGAATGGAATGCAGTAGAACATCATAGAATACAATAGAATAGAATTGAATAGGAGTAGAATATTCCAGAGTAGAATGGAATGGAATGGATTGGAATGGAATAGAATATTCTAGAATAGAATAGACTGGAGTAGAATATTCTAGATTAGAATAGACTAGAGTAGAATATTCTAGAATGTTATAGAATGGAGTAAATGGCGTAGAATATTCTAGAATAGAATAGAATTGAAAAGAATGGAGGAGAATATTCAAGAATAGAATGGAAGAGAATGTAGTAGGATATTATAGAATAGAATGGAATAGAATAGAATCCAATGGAATAGAATATTCTAGAATAGAATAGAATGGAGTAGAATGGGGTAAAATAATCGAGAATAGAATGGAATAGAATGGAGTAGAATATTCTAGAATAGAAAAGAATGGAGTAGAATGGAGTAGAATATTCTAGAATAGAAGAGAATAGAATAGATGGGGTAGAATATTCTAGAATAGAATGGAATAGAATGAAGTAGGATATTCTAGAATAGAATGGAATAGAATAGAATGTAGAAGAATATTCTAGAATAAAATGGAATAGGATAGAATAGGAGTAGAACATTCCAGCATAGAATTGAATAGAATAGAATGGAGTAGAATATTCTAGAATGCAATGGAATAGAATGGAATAGAATAGAATGGAGCAGAATATTCTAGAATAGAATAGAATAGAGTAGAATATTCTAGAATAGAATAGAATGGAGTAGAATGGAGTAGAATACTGTGGAATAGAATAGGGTAGAATGGAGTAGAATATTCTAGAGTGGAATGGAATAGAATAGAATGGAGTAGAATATTCTAGAATGGAATAGAATAGAGTAGAGTGGAGTAGAATAATCTAGAATAGAATAGAATAGAATGGAGTCGTATATTCTAGAATGGAATGGAATAGCATGGAATAGAATAGAATGGAGTAGAATATTCTAGAATTGAATGGAATAGAATGGAGAAGAATGTTCCAGAATATTCCAGAATATAATGGAATATAATATAATAGAATGGAGTAGAATATTCTAGAATAGATTAGAATAGAAAAGAATGGAGCACAATAATCTAGAATAGAATAGAATGGAGTAGAGTAGTCTAGAATAGAATAGAATAGAATGGAGTAGAATATTCTAGAATAGAATGGAATAGAATAGAATGGAGTAGAATATTCTAGAATAGAATAGAATTGAGTAGAATATTCTAGAATAGAATAGAATGGAGTAGAATGGGGTAGAATATTCTAGAAGAGAATAGAATACAATGGAGTAGAATAATCTAGAATAGAATGGAATAGAATGGAGTATAATATTCTAGAATAGAATAGAATGGAGTAGAATGGGGTAGAATATTCTAGAATTGAATGAAGTAGAATATTCAGAATGTTCTAGAATGGAATGGTAAAGATAGGAGTAGAATGGAGTAGAATATTGTAGAATAGAATAGAATGGAGTAGAATATTCCATAACAGAATAGAATGGAATGGAGTAGAATATTCCAGAATAGAATAGAATGTAGAAGAATATTATAGAATAGAATAGAACTGAACAGAACAGAGTAGGAGTAGAATATTCTAGAATAGAATGGAATGGAATGGAATGGAGTAGAATATTCTAGAATAGAATAGAATTGAATGGAGTAGAATATTCTAGAATAGAATAGAATAGAATAGGTGTAGAATATTCTTGAAGAGAATGGAATGGAATGGAATGGAATCGAGGAGAATATTATAGAATAGAATGGAATGGAGTAGAATATTCCAGAATAGAAAAGAACGGAATGGAGTAGAATATTCTAGAATAGAATAGAATGGCGTAGAATATTGTAGAATAGAATAATATAGGAGTAGAATATTTTAGAATGGAATGGAATGGAATGGAATGGAGTAGATTATTCAAGAATAGAATAGAATGGAATGGAGTAGAATATTCTAGAATAGAATAGAATGGAGTAGAATATTCTACAAGAGAATAGAATGGAGTAGAATATACTGGAATAGAATAGAATAGAATGGAGTAGAATATTCTAGAATGGAATAGTATAGAATGAGTAGAATGTTCCAGAATATTCCAGAACAGAATGGAATAGACTAGAATAGAATGGAGTAGATTATTCTAGATTAGAATAGAATAGAAAATAATAGAGTAGAATATTCTAGAATAGAGTAGAATGGAGTGGAATATGCTAGAATAGAATAGAATAGAATGGAGTCGAATATTCTAGAATGGAATGGAATAGCATGGAATAGTATAGAATGGAGTAGAATATTCTAGAATTGAATGGAATAGAATGGAGTAGAATGTTCCAGAATATTCCAGAATAGAATGGCATAGAATAGAATAGAATGGAGTAGAATATTCTAGAATAGAATAGAATAGAAAAGTATGGAGTAGAATATTCTTCAATAGAATAGAATGGAGTGGAATAGTAGAGAATAGAATAGAATAGAATGGAGTAGAATATTCTAGAATAGAATAGAATTGAGTAGAATATTCTAGAATAGAATATAATGGAGTAGAATGGGGTAGAATATTCTAGAATATTCTAGAATAGAATGGAGTAGAATAATCTAGAATAGAATGGAATAGAATGGAGTATAATATTCTAGAATAGAATAGAATGGAGTAGAACGGGGTAGAATATTCTAGAATAAAATTGAATAGAATGGAGTAGAATATTCTAGAATAGAATGGAATAGAATGGAGTAGAATATTCACAATGTTCTAGAATAGAATGGCAAAGAATGGAGTAGAATGGAGTAGAATATTGTAGAATAGAATAGAATGGAGTATAATATTCTAGAATAGAATAGTATGGAGTAGAATTGGATAGAATATTCTAGAATAAAATAGAATAGAATGGAGTAGAATATTCTAGAATAGAATAGAATGGAGTAGAATAGGGTAGAATATTCTAGAAAAGAATAGAATAGAATGGAGTAGAATAATCTAGAATAGAATGCAATAGAATGGAGTATAATATTCTAGAATAGAATAGAATGGAGTAGAATGGGGTAGAATATTCTAGAATAAAATAGAATTGAATGGAGTAGAATATACTAGAATAGGATGGAATAGAATGGAGTAGAATATTCAGAATGTTCTAGAATAGAATGGTAAAGACTGGAGTAGAATGGAGTAGAATATTGTAGAATAGAATCGAATGGAGTAGAATATTCCAGAACAGAATAGAATGGAATGGAGTAGAATATTCCAGAATAGAATAGAATGTAGAAGAATTTTATAGAATAGAATATAATTGAATAGAACAGAAAGGATTAAAATATTCTAGAATGGAATGGAATGGAATGGAATAGAATATTCTAGAATAGAATAGAATTGAATGGAGTAGAATATTCTAGAATAGAATAGAATAGAATAAGAGTAGAATATTCTAGAAGAAAATGGAATGGATTGGAATGGAATCGAGTAGAATATTCTAGAATAGAATGGAATGTAGTAAAATATTCCAGAATAGAAAAGAACGGAATGGAGTAGAATATTCTAGGATAGAATAGAATGGAGTAGAATGGAGTAGAATATTCTAGAATAGAATAGAATAGAATGGGGTAGAATATTCTAGAATGGAATGGAATAGAATAGAATGGAGTAGAATATTCTAGAATAGAATAGAATGGAGTAGAATATTGTAGAATAGAATAGAATGGATTAGAATGGAGTAGAATATTCTAGAAAAGAATAGAAGAGAATGGAGTAGAATATCCTATAGTCGAAAGGAATAGAAAGGAGTAGGAAATTCTAGAATAGAATGGAAAAGTATACAATGGAGTAGAATATTCTAGAATAGAATGGAATAGAATGGAGTAGAGTGTTCCAGAATATTCTAGAATAGAATGGAATAGAATAGAATGGAGTAGAATATTCTAGAATAGAATAGAATGGAGTAGAATATTCTAGAATAGAATGGAATAGAATGGAATGGAATGGAATGGAGTAGAATATTCTAGAAGAGAATAGAATGGAATGGAATGGAATGGAATGGAGTAGAATATTCTAGAATAGAAAAGAATGGGGAAGAATATTCTAGAAGAGAATAGAATGGAGTAGAATATTCTGGAATATAATAGAATATAATAGAATAGAATAGAGTAGAATATGCAAGAATGGAATGAAATAGAATGGAGTAGAATATTCTAGAATAGATTAGAATACAATAGAATGGAGTAGATTATTCTAGAATAGAATAGACTAGAATGGAATGGAATGGAGTAGAATATTTTGGAATAGAATGGATTGGCATAGAATATTATAGAATAGAATAAAATGGAGCAGAATATTGTAGGATAGAATAGAATAAAATGGAATGGAATGGAGTAGATTATTCTAGAATAGAATAGAATGGAGTAGAATATTCTAGAATAGAATAGAATGGAGTAGAATTGAGTAGAATAGAATAGAATAGAAGAGAATGGAGTAGAATATTCTAGAATAGAAAGGATTGGATTAAAATATTCTAGAATAGATTAGAATATAACAGAAAGGAGTAGAATATTCTAGAATAGAATGGAATGGTATGGAATGCAATGCAATGGAATGGAATAGAATATTCTAGAATAGAATAGAATGGATTAGAATACTCTAGCATAGAAAGGAATGGAGTAGAATAGAGTGGAATATTCTAGAATAGAATAGAATAGAATAGAATGGAGTAGAATATTCTAGAATGGAATGGAATAGAATGGAGTAGGTATTCTAGAATACAATAGAATAGAATGGAGTCGAATATTCTAGAAGGGAATGGAATAGCGTGGAGTAGAATAGATTGGAGTAGAATATTCGAGAATTGAATGGAATAGAATGGAGTAGAGTGTTCCAGAATATTCTAGAATAGAATGGAATAGAATAGAATGGAGTAGAATATTCTAGAATAGAATAGAATGGAGTAGAATATTCTGGAATAGAATGGAATAGAATGGAATGGAATGGAATGGAATGGAGTAGAATATTCTAGAAGAGAATAGAATGGAATGGAATGGAGTGGAGTAGAATAGTCTAGAATAGAATAGAATGGAGAAGAATATTCTATATGAGAATAGAATGTAGTAGAATATTCTAGAATAGAATAGAGTAGAATGGAGTAGAATATTCTAGAATAGAATAGAATAGAATGGAGTAGAATATTCTAGAATGGAATGGAATAGAATGGAATAGAATAGAAGGGAGTAGAATATTCTAGAATAGAATAGAATTGAGTAGCAAATTCTAGAATAGAATAGAATGGGGTAGAATATTCTAGAAGAGAATAGAATAGAATGGAGTAGAATAATCTAGAATAGAATGGAATAGAAAGGAGTATAATATTCTAGAATAGAATAGAATTGATTAGAATGGGGTAGAATATTCTAGAATAAAATAGAGAATATCCTACTCCATTCCATTCTATTATAGAATATTCTACTCCTATCTATTCTATTCTAGAATATTCTACTCCATTCCATTCCACTCTAATCTATTCTGAATATTCTACTCCATTCTATTCTATTCTTGAATATTATACTCCATTCTATTCTCTTCTAGAATATTCTACTCCATTCCATTCCATTCTATTCTATTCTAGAATATTCTACACCATTCTATTCTATTCTATTCTATTCTGGAATATTCTACTCCAATCTATTGTATTCTAGAATATTATAATGCCATCCATTCCATTCTCTTCTATTCTAGAATATTCTACTCCATTCTATTCTATTCTAGAATATTCCACTTCTATTCTATTCTATTCCATTCTATTCTAGAATGTTCTACTCCATTCTATTCTGTTCTATTCTAGAATAATCTACTCCAATCTATTCTATTCTAGAATGTTCTACTCCATTTCATTCCATTCTATTCTATTCTAGAATATTCGACACCATTCTATTCTATTCTATTCTAGAATATTCTACTCCATTCTATTCTATTCTGTTTGATTTGATTATATTTGATTCAATTTTATTCAACAATATTCTACTCTATTCGATTCGATTCCACTATATTCTACTCCATTCCATTCTATTCTATTCTATTCTAGAACAGTCCACTCCATTCTATTCTATTCTAGAATATTCTACTCCATTCTATTCTATTCTAGAATATTCTAGAATATTCTACTCAAATCTATTCTATTTTATTCTATTCTAGAAAATTCCACTCCATTCTATTCCCTTCTATTCTATTCTAGAATATCCTACTCCATTCAATTCTATCCTTTTCTATTGTAGAATATTCTACTCCAATCTATTCTATTCTAGAATATTCTACTCCATTCCATTCCATTTTATTCTATTCTAATCTAGAATATTCTACTCCATTCTATTCTATTATATAATATTCTATTCCATTCTATTCTATTCTATTCCATTCTATTCTAGAATATTCTGGAATATTCTACTCCATTCTATTCCATTCTATTCTAGAATATTCTACTCCATTCTATTATTTTCTATTCTGTGTGATTCGATTCGATTCTATTCGATTGGATTTGATTCCATTTTATTCTACAATATTCTACTCATTGTGTTTCTATTCGATTCAATTCCACTATATTCTACTCCATTCAATTCTATTCTATTCTATTTCATTCTCTTCTAATCTAGAATATCATACTCTATTCTATTACATTCTATTCTAGAATATTCTACTCCATTGAATTCTACTCTATTCTATTCTATTCTAGAATATTCTACTCCATTTTACTACATTCTATTCTATTCTGGAATATTTTACTCCATTCTATTCGATTCTAGAATATTGTACTCCATTCCATTTTATTCCATTCCATTCTATTCTAGAATATTCTACACCTATTCTATTCTATTCTAGAATATTCTACTCCATTCCATTCTATACTATTCTGGTATAATCTATTCTATTCAACAATATTCTACTCCAATCTATTCTATTCAATTCTATTTTAGAATACTCTACTCCATTCTATTCTATTCTAGAATATTGTAGAATATTCTACTCCAATCTATTCTATTCTAGAATATTCTACTCCATTCTATTCTATTCTACAATATTCTAGAATATTCTACTACAATCTATTCTATTCTATTCAAGAATATTCTACTCCATTCAATTCTATTCTAGAATATTCTAGAATATTCTACTCCAATCTATTCGATTCTAGAATATTCTACTCCATTCTACTCTATTCTAGAATATTCTACTACATTCCATTCCATTCCATTCCATTCTATTCTACAATATTCTACTCCTTTATTTTCTATTCTATTCTATTCTATTCTATTCTATTCTAGAATATTCTACTCCAGTCCACTCTATTCTAGAATATTCTACTCCATTCCATTCCATTTTATTATCTTCTATTCTAGAATATTCTACTCCATTCAGTTCTATTCTAGAATATTCTAGAATATTCTACTCCAATCTATTCTATTCTAGAATATTCTACTCCATTCTATTATCTTCTATTCTATTCTAGAATATCCTACTCCATTCCATTCTATTCTGTTCTATTCTGGAATATTCTACTCCAATCTATTCTATTCTAGAATATTCTACTCCATTCTATTCTATTCTATTCCATTCTATTCTAGAATATTCTGTAATATTCTACTCCATTCTATTCCATTCTATTCCAAAATATTCTACTCCATTCTATACTCTTTGATTCGATTCGATTCTATTCGATTCGATTTGATTCCATTTTATTCTACAATATTCTACTCCATTCTACTATATTCGATTCGATTCCACTATATTGTACTCAATTCAATTCTATTCAATTCTATTCTATTTCATTCTCTTGTATTCTATAATATCCTACACCATTCTATTACATTCTATTCTAGAATATTCTACTCCATTGAATTTTATTTTATTCTATTCTAGAATATTCTCCTCCATTCTACTCCACTCTATTCTATTCTGGAATATTCTACTTCATTGTATTCGATTCTAGAATGTTCTACTCCATTCCCTTTTATTCCATTCCATTCTATTCTAGAATATTCTTCACCTATTCTATTCTATTCTATTGTAGAATATTCTACTCAATTCTATTCTCTACTATTCTTGAATATTCTACTCCATTCCATTCTATTCTATTCTGGAATAATCTACTCCATTCTATTCTATTCTAGGATATTCTGGAATATTCTACTCCATTCTATTCCATTCTATTCTAGAATATTCTACTCCATTCTATTCTAGAATAACCTACTCAATTCTATTCCACTCTATTATAGAATATTCTACTCCATTCTATTCTATTCTTCTATTCTATTCTAGAATATTCTGGAATATGGGACTCCATTCTATTCCATTCTAGTCTGTTCTAGCAAGTTCTACTCCATTCTATTATATTCTAATCTATTCTAGATTATCCTACTCAATTCTATTCTATTTTATTCTAGAATATTCTACTCCATTCTATTCTAGAATATTTTACTCCATTCTACTCTATTCTACTCTATTCTATTTGATTTGATTTGATGCCATTTTATTATGTAATATTCTACTCCATTCTGCTCTATTCGATTCGATTCCAGAATACTCTGCTCCATTGAATTCTATTCTATTCTATTCTATTTGATTACCTTCTATTCTATAATATCCTACTCCATGCTATTCCATTTAATTCTAGAATATTCTACTCCATTGTATTCTATGCTCCTCTATTCTAGAATATTAGAGTCCATTCTATTTACTCCCTTCTATTCTATTTTAGAATATTCTACGCCATTCCATTGTATTCTATTCTGGAATATTCTACTCCATTCTATTCTATTCTAGAATATTCTACTCCAACATATTCTAATCTAGAATATTCTACTCCATTTAATTCCATTCCATTCCATTTTATTCTAGAATATTCTACTGCTATTCTATTATATTCCATTCTATTCTAGAATATTCTATTCCATTATATTCTAGAATATTCTACCTCATTCCTTTCTATCCTCTTCTGGATTATTCTACTCCAGTCCATTCTATTCTATTCTGAAATATTCTACTCCATTCTACTGTATTCGATTCTATTCTAGAATATTCGACTCCATTCTTCTATTCTATTCTACTCTATTCTATTGTAGAATACTCTACTCATTCTATACTATTCTAGAATATTCTACTCCATTCTATTCTATTCTATTCCATTCTATTCTAGGATATTCTGGAATATTCTACTCCATTCTATTCCATTCTATTCTAGAATATTGTACTCCATTCTATTCTATTCCATCCTATTCTAGAAGATCCTACTCCATTCTATTCCATTCTATTCTAGAATATCCTACTGCATTCTATGCGATTCTATTCTAGAATATTCTACTCCATTCTATTCTATTCAATTCTATTCTAGAATATTCTACTCCACTCTACTACATTCCATTTTATAATATTCTACTCCATTCTATTCTATTCTAGCATATTCTACTCCATTCTATAAAATTCTAGAATATTCTACACCATTCCATTCCATTCTATGCTATTCTAGAATATTCTACTAAATCCTATTCTATTCTAGAATATTCTAATCCTATTCTATTCTGTTCCATTCTATTCTATTCTATTCTAGAATATTCTACTCCAATCTATTCTATTCTATTCTCTTCTAGAATATTCTACCCCAATATATTCTATTCTAGAATATTCTACTCCATTCTATTCTATTCTAGAATATTCTACTCCATTCCATTCCATTCTATTCTATTCTAGAATATGCTACTCCATTCTCTTCTATTCTAGAATAATCTACTCCTATTCTATTCTATTCCATTCTATTCTAGAATATTCTACTCCATTCTATGGTACTCTATTCTATACTAGAATATGCTACTCCAATCTATTCTACTCTAGAATGTTCTCCCCCATTCTATTCATTCTATTCTATTCTAGAATATTCTACTAGATTCTATTCTATTCTATTCTGGAATATTCTACTCCATTCTACTCCATTCTATTCCATTCTATTCTAGAATATTCTACTCCATTGTATTCTATTCTAGAATATTCTACTCCATCCTATTCTATTCTAGAATATTCACTCCATTCCATTCCATTCTATTCTTTTCTAACCTAGATCATTTTACTCCTATTCAATTCTATTCTATTCTAGAATATTATACTCCATTCTATTCTATTCTAGAATATTCTACTCCATTCCATTCCATTCCATTCTATTCTAGAATATTCTCTTCCATTCAATTCTATTCTATTCTATTCTATTCTATTCTATTCTATTCTATTCTAGAATATTCTACTCCAATCCATCCTATTCTAGAATATTCTACTCCATTCCATTCCATTCTATTCTATTCTAGAATATGCTACTCCATTCTCTTCTATTCTAGAATAATCTACTCCTATTCTATTCTATTCCATTCTATTCTAGAATATTCTACTCCATTCTATGGTACTCTATTCTATACTAGAATATGCTACTCCAATCTATTCTACTCTAGAATGTTCTCCCCCATTCTATTCATTCTATTCTATTCTAGAATATTCTACTAGATTCTATTCTATTCTATTCTGGAATATTCTATTCCATTCTACTCCATTCTATTCCATTCTATTCTAGAATATTCTACTCCAGTGTATTCTATTCTAGAATATTCTACTCCATCCTATTCTATTCTAGAATATTCACTCCATTCCATTCCATTCTCTTCTTTTCTATCCTAGATCATTTTACTCCTATTCAATTCTATTCTATTCTAGAATATTATACTCCATTCTATTCTATTCTAGAATATTCTACTCCATTCCATTCCATTCCATTCTATTCTAGAATATTCTCTTCCATTCAATTCTATTCTATTCTATTCTATTCTATTCTAGAATATTCTACTCCAATCCATCCTATTCTAGAATATTCTACTCCATTCCATTCTATTCTAGAATATTCTACTCCATTCTATTCTATTCGACTTCATTCGATTCGATTCGATGCGATTCCATTTTATTCTACAATGTTCTACTCCATTCTAATCTATTCGATTCCAGAATATTCCACTCCATTCCATTGTATTCTATTCTATTCTATATAATTCTCCTCTATTCTATAATATCCTACTCCATTCTATTCAATTCTATTATAGAATATTCTATCCCATTCTATTCTATTCTAGAATATTCTACTCCATTCTATTCTATTCTAGAATATTCTACTCTATTCCATTCCATTCCATTCTATTCTAGAATAGTCTACTCCATTCTATTCTAATCTATTCTGTTGTATTCTATTCTAGAATAATACACTCCAATCCATTATATTCTAGAAAATTTTACTCCATTCCATTCAATTCTATTCTATTTTATTCTAGAATATTCTACTCAATTCTATTCTATTCCATTCTATTCTAGAAGAACCTACTCCATTCTATTCCATTCTATTCTAGAATATTCTACTCCATTGTATTCTATTCTATTCTATTCTAGAATAGTCTACTCCATTCTATTCTATTTTAGAATATATTACTCAATTCCGTTTTATTCTATTCTGGAATATTCTACTCCATTCTGTTCTATTCTAGAATATTCTACTCCCTTTTATTCTGTTCGAGAATATTTTACTCCAATCTATTCTAATCTAGAATATTCTACTCCACTCTATTCTATTCTATTCCATTCTATTCTAGAATATTCTGGAATATTCTACTCCATTGTATTCAATTCTATTCTAGAATATTCTACTCGATTCTCTTCTATTCTATTCGTTTCGATTCAATCTATTCGATTCGATTTGATTCCATTTTATTCTAGAATATTCTACTCCATTCTACTTTATTCGATTTGATTCCAGAATATTCTACCCCATTCCATTCAATTCTATTCTATTTGATTCTCTTTAATTCTAGAATATCCTACTCCATTCCATTCCATTGTATTCTATAATATTATACTGCTATTCTATTCTATTCAATTCTAGAATATTCTACTCCATTCTCTTCTATTCTAGAATATTGTACACCATTCTATTTTATTCCAGAATATTCTATTCTATTCCATTCCATTCCACTCTATTCTAGAATATTCTACTCCTATTCTATTCTATTCTAGAATATTCTACTCCATTCCATTCTATTCTATTCTGCAATATTCTAATCCAGTCCATTCTATTCTATTCAGGAATACTCTACTCCATTATATTCTAATCTATTCTTGAATATTCTAATTCCATTCTATTCTATTCTAGAACATTCTACTCCATTCTATTCTATTCTATTCTATAATATTCTGGTATATTCTACTCCATTATAATCCATTCTACTCTAGAATATTCTTCTCCAATCTATTCTGCTCTATTCTATTCTAGAATATTCTACTTCATTCTATTTTATTCTATTCTAGAATATTCTACTCCATTCTATTGTATTCTATTCTAGAATATTCTACTTCATTCTATTGTATTCTATTCTAGAATATCCTACTCCATTCCATTCTATTCTATTCTATTCTACGATATTCTACTCCATTCTATTCTATTCTAGAATATTCTACTCTAATCTATTATATTCTAGAGTATTCTACACCATTCCATTCCCTTCTATTCTATTCAATTCTAGAATATTCTACTCCATTCTATTCTATTCTATAATCTACTCCTTTCCATTCCATTCCATTCTAGAATATTGTACTCCATTCCCTTCTATTCAAGGTAATTACACAGGGGAAAGGATAATGTACTGGGAACTCCTCAGAAGAATCTGATTTGGGGTGAGGGGAGAGAGATAAAACCTCATTTAGGAACGACATGAACATGCTGCGTAGGTAGCTGTTTATCACTAAATATCTCCACTGAGATTATGAAAAGCAGTAGCTTAATAAATTAAGTACTTCCTGGCATGGTTACTGTAATGGTAACTCCCCAAAAGAATCTGGATTGTGGTGAGGGAACAGAGAAAAAAGCTCATTTAGGACCTGAACTTACGAAGGAGGTAGGCAGCTATATATCAGGGAGTATCCCTTCTGAGAATAAAAACAGCTGGACTTTGTTAAGGTAATTACAAAGGGGAAAGGATGATGTACTGGGAACTCCTCAGAAGAATCTGATTTGTGGTGAGGGGAGAGAGATAAAAGATCATTAAGAACGACATGAACATACTGGGTTGGTAGCTGTTTATCAGTTAATATCTCCACTGAGATTAAGAAAAGCAGTAGCTGAATAAATTAAGTACTTCCTAGTATGGTTACTGTACTGGTAACTCCCCAAAAGAATCTGGATTGTGGTGAGGGAACAGAGAAAAAAGCTCATTTAGGACCTGCACTTATGAAGGGGATAGGCAGCTGTATATCAGGGAGTATCCCTGCTCATCATAAAAACAGCTGGTGCTTGTTAAGGTAATTACAGAGGGGAAAGGATAATGTACTGGGAACTCCTCAGAAGAATCTGATTTGTGGTGAGGGGAGAGAGATATAAGCTCATTTAGGAACGACATGTACATGCTGCCTAGGTAGCTGTTTATCAGTAAATATCTCCACTGAGATTAAGAAAAGCAGTAGCTTAATAAATTATGTACTTCCTGGTATGGTTACTGTACTGGTAACTCCCCAAAAGAATCTGGATTGTGGTGAGGGAACCGAGAAAAAAGCTCATTTAGGACCTGCACTTACGAAGGGGGTAGGCAGCTGTATATCAGGGAGTATCCCTTCTGAGAATAAAAACAGCTGGAGCTAGTTAAGGTAATTACACAGGGGAACGGTCAATGTACTGGGAACTCCTCAGAAGAATCTGATTTGTGGTGAGTGGAGAGAGATAAAAGCTCATTTAGAAACGACATGAACATGCTGCGTATGTAGCGGTTTATCACTAAATATCTCCACTGAGATTAAGAAAAGCAGTAGCTTAATAAATTAAGTACTTCCTGGCATGATTACTGTCCTGGTAACTCCCCAAAAGAATCTGGATTGTGGTGAGGGAACAGAGAAAAAAGCTCATTTAGGACCTGAACTTACGAAGGAGGTAGGCAGTTGTATATCAGGGAGTATCAGTTCTGAGAATAAAAACAGCTGGATCTTGTTAAGGTAATTACACAGGGGAAAGGATAATGTACTGGGAACTCCTCAGAAGAATCTGATTTGTGGTGAGGGGAGACAGAGTAAAGCTCATTTAGGAACGCCATGTACATGCTGCGTAGGTAGCTGTTTATCAGTAAATATCTCCACTGTTTTTAAGAAAAGCAATAGCTTAATAAATTGAGTACTTCCTGGTGTGGTTACTGTCCTGGTAACTCCCCAAAAGAATCTGAATTGTGGTGAGGGAACAGAGAAAAAAGCTCATTTAGGACCTACTCTTAAGAAGGGGGTAGGCAGCTGTATATCAGGGAGTATCCCTTCTGAGAATAAAAACAGCTGGACTTTGTTGATGTAATTACAAAGGGGAAAGTATGATGTACTGGGAACTCCTCAGAAGAATCTGATTTGTGGTGGGGGGAGAGAGATATAAGCTCATTTAAGAACGACATGAACATACTGGGTTGGTAGGTGTTCATCAGTAAATATCTCCACTGAGATTAAGAAAAGCAGTAGCTTAGTAAATTAAGTACTTCCTGGTATGGTTACTGTACTGGTAACTCCCCAAAAGAATCTGGATTGTGGTGAGGGAACAGAGAAAAAAGCTCATTTAGGACCTGCACTTACGAAGGTTGTAGGCAGTTGTATATCAGGGCGTATCCCTTCTGAGAATAAAAACAGCTTTAGCTTGTTAAGGTAATTACACAGGGCAAAGGATAATGTACTTGTAACTCGTCAGAAGAATCTGATTTGTGGTGAGGGGAGAGAGATAAAAGCTCATTTAGGAACGACATGAACATGCTGCTTAGGTAGCTGTTTATCAGTAAATATCTCTACTGAGATTAAGAAAAGCAGTAGCTTAATAAATTAAGTACTTTCTGGTATGGTTACTGTTCTGGTAACTCCCCAAAAGAATCTGGATTGTGGTGAGGGAACAGAGAAAAAAGCTCATTTAGGACCTGCACTTACGAAGGGGGTAGGCAGCTGTATATCAGGGAGTAAACCTTCTGAGAATAAAAACAGCTGGAGCTTGTTAAGGTAATTACACAGGGGAAAGGATAATGTACTGGGATGTCCTCAGAAGAATCTGATTTGTGGTGAGGGGAGAGAGATAAAAGCTCATTTAGGAACGACATGAACATGCTGCGTAGGTAGCTGTTTATCAGTAAATATCTCCACTGAGATTAAGAAAAGCAGTAGCTTAATAAATTAAGTACTTCCTGGTATGGTTACTCTACTGGTAACTCCCCAAAAGAATCTGGATTGTGGTGAGGGAACAGAGAAAATAGCTCATTTAGGACCTGCACTTATGAAGGGGTTAGGCAGCTGTATATCAGGGAGTATCCCTTCTGAGAATAAAAACAGCTGGAGCTTGTTAACGTAATTACACAGGGGAAAGGATAATGTACTGGGAACTCCTCAGAAGAATCTGATTTGTGGTGAGGGGAGAGAGATAAACGCTCATTTAGGAACGACATGAAAATGCTTCATAGCTAGCTGTTTATCAGTAAATATCTCCACTGAGATTAAGAAAAGTAGTAGCTTAATAAATTAAGTACTTCCTGGTATGCTTACTGTACTGGTAACTCCACAAAAGAATCTGGATTGTGGTGATGGAACAGAGAAAAAAGCTCAATTAGGACCTGCACTTACGAAGGGGGTAGGCAGCTGTATATCAGATAGTAAACCTTCTTTTGTTTTAAATTTTTTTTATTATTAATTAAGCAAAAAAATTTTTTTTACAAGGTGTTGTGCACCGAGGGTACAGTTACATAGTAGGGCAGTGTGTACATTTCTTGTGATATCTTACAGCCTGTTTTTCCATCCCTTGTCTAGGTCAGGTAGACCCATATGCAATTTACAATGTATCAAGCACATATACAGTGTTCACAGACTTGGTCTCTACTGTCTCTCCATCTCCCTTTGTTAACAGTCATATATCAGGGAGATCATGCCCCTTTGTTTTCTGTGTTCTAGGCTTGTCTCGCTCAACATTATTTGTTCGAGTTCTGACCATTTCCCTGCGAATAACAATATTTCACCATTCCTAATCGCTATGTAGTATTCCATTGTGTATAAGTACCATATTTTTTGGATCCATTCATCTGTGGAGGGGCATCTGGGTTGTTTCCACATTTTGGCTATTGTGAATTGTGCCGCAATAAACATGGAAGTACAAATGTCCTTTTGATATCTTGGGTTTTGCTGTTTAGGATAGATGCCTAGGAGTGGTATGGCTGGGTCATAGGGTAGGACTATATTGATCTTTTTGAGAAACCTCCATACTGTTCTCCAAAGTGGTTGTACTAATTTGCACTCCCACCAACAATGGAGAAGGGTTCCTCTTTCCCCACAGCCCCTCCAGCATTTGTTGTTTCCTGAGTTCAGAGTATAGGCCATTCTAACTGGGGTGAGGTGGTATCTCAGGGTTGTTTTTATTTGCATTTCCTTTACTAGCAGGGATGTTGAGCATTTCCTCATGTGTTTCTTTGCCATTTTTATATCTTCTCTTGTGAAGTCTCTCTTTAGCTCTTTTGCCCATTTCCTAATAGGTTTATTGGGCTTGGAGGGGCTTAGTTTTTTGAGTTCTCTGTAGATGACAGATATCAGGCCTTTGTCTGTTGCTGTGCTGGTAAATATCCTTTCCCATATCGTTGGCTGTCTTTCTATTTTGGTGGCTATGACCTTAGCTGTGCAGAAACTTTTTAATTTGTAGTAGTCCCATTTGTTGAGTCTTTCCCCTATTTGTTGTGCCCCTGGGACTCTATTCAGGAAGTTCCTTCCTGTGCCTATAAGTTCTAGTGTCTTTCCTACTCTGTCCTTCAGTAGTTTTTCAAGGATTCAGGTCTGATGTTGAGGTCCTTGATCCATTTTGAGTTGATCTTGGTGCATGGTGATAGGCTTGGGTCTACTTTGAGTTTTCTGCATATGGCTGCCCAGTTCTCCCAGCACCAGTAGTTGAAGAGGCTATGTTTATTCCATTGTATGTCTTTAGCTCCTTTGTCGAATATCAGTTGGCTGTAAGAGTGCGGTTTTATTTCTGGGTCTTCAATTCTAATCCACTGGTCTTCCGATCTGTTTTTATACCAATACCATGCTGTTTTTGTTATGATGGCCTTGTAGTAGAGCTTGAAGTCTGGTATGGTGATACCTCCTGCACTATGTTTTTTGCCTAGAATTGCTTTGGCTATTCTAGGTTTTTTGCTGTTCCATATGAATTTATGGACTGGTTTCTCTATTTCAGTGAAGAATGTGGCTGGGATTTTGATTGGTATTGCATTGAATTTGTATAACAATTTGGGCAATATGGCCATTTTCACTATATTGATTCTGCCTACCCATGAGCATGGGAGGTCTTTCCATCTCCTTGTGTCTTCTTTGATTTCCCTTATTAGATTTTTGTAGTTTTCATTGAATAGGTCCGTCACGTCCTTGGTTAAGTTGATCCCTAGGTACTTTATTATTTTTTTGGCTACTGTAAATGGAATTGTTTCCATAATTTCCTTTTCTGTTTGTCTATTGCTGGTGTACAGAAAAGCTGCTGACTTTTGTGGATTGATTTTGTATCCTGCTACTTTGCCAAATTGGTTTATTAGATGTAGGAGTTTGGGTACTGAGTTTTTTGGGTCCTTGAGATATAAGATCATGTCGTCTGCGAATAGGGATAACTTGATTTCTTCCTTGCCGACGTGGATCCCTTTGATGTCCTCCTCTTGCCTTATTGCTATGGCTAGGGATTCCAGCACTATGTTGAACAGAAGTGGGGAGAGTGGGCATCCTTGTCTTGTTCCTGTGTTTAGGGGGAATGATTTAAGTTTCTCTCCATTTAATATGATATTAGCAGTTGGTCTGTTGTATATGGCTTTTATTGTTTTGAGGAATGTTCCATCTATTCCTGTTCTCTCCAAAGCTTTTAATAGGTATGATGTTGTATTTTGTCGAAGGCTTTTTGGGCATCAACTGAGATAACAATGTGATTCTTGATTTTAGTTCTGTTTATGTGGTGAATTACATTGATTGATTTACGGATGTTGAACCATCCTTGTGACTGAGGGATGAAGCCTACTTGGTCATGATGTATGATATTCTTAATCAGTTTCCGGATCCTGTTAGCTAATATTTTATTGAGAAGCTTTGCATCTGTGTTCATTAGTGATATTGGTCTGTAGTTCTCTTTTTTGTTGGATCTTTGCCTGGTTTGGGGATGAGTATGATATTAGCTTCATAGAATGAGTTTGGAATTTCTCCCTCCGTTTCTATTTCGCGGAAGAGTTTGAGGAGTATTGGAATTAGCTCCTCACTAAAGGTTTTGTAGAATTCATTGGTGAATCCATCTGGGCCTGGGCTTTTCTTAGTAGGGAGGTTCTTGATTACCTCTTGTATCTCACTGTAAGTTATTGGTTTATTTAGTTGATTTATTTCTTCTTGGTTCAGTTTGGGCAGTTTGTACTTCTCTAAGAATTGATCCATTTCTGTAAAATTATTGTTTTTTGCTGAGTAGAGGTTTTGGAAATAGCTCCTTATGATTGTTTGAATATCGTGTGTACTTGTCGTAATTTTTCCTGTGGAGTCCCTGATTTTACGAATATGAGTCTCTTCTCTTCTTTTTTTTTGTGAGTCTTGCAAGGGGCCTGTCAATTTTGTTTATTTTCTCAAAGAACCAGCTTTTAGTCTTATTTATTTGTTGAATGGTCTTTCTATTTTCAATCAGATTTATCTCTTCTTTAATCTTTGTAATCTCTCCCCTCCTAGTCGTTTTAGATTCTGTCATTTCTTGTTTTTCCAGTTGTTTTAGTTTCATCGTGAGGGTATTCACCTGCTCTGCTTCCATTCTTTTAATGTGGGTACTGAGTGCAATGATCTTGCCCTCAGTACTGCCTTAGCTGTGTCCCATAGGTTTCTTTGTGATGTGTTTTCTTTGTCATTGTGGCTTATGAATTCCTTGATTTCATCTTTAATTTGATCTGTGGCCCAAGTGTTGGATAGCAGCGTGGGGTTTAGCCTCCAAGAGTGTGTATAGGCTCTGTGGTATCCTTTGTTGTTGAGGGTTACCTTTAATCCACTGTGATCAGATATAATACATGGGATGATGTCAATACTTTTGTATTTGCTGAGGTTCTTTGTGTGGGCTATGACGTGGTCTATTTTGGAATATGATCCATGGGCTGCTGAAAAGAAGGTGTATTGGGTCTCTGTAGGGTGGAAGGTTCTATATAGGTCTGTTAGATCCATTTGGGAAATGGTGTTATTTAGGTCCTCAGCTCCCTTACTAACCCTCTGGGTGTTGGATCTGTCTCTTGGAGAGAGAGGAGTATTAAAGTCACCCACTATGATTGTGTTTGCATCTATCTTGCTCTGTAATTCTGTGAGAATTTGCTTGACATATGTCGGGCCTCTTTTGTTCGGTGAGTATACATTTATCACCGTGATGTCTTGATTCTGGATTTTTCCTTGTATTAATATGTAGTGTCCTTCTTTGTCTTTTTGAGTGGACTTTAAGAGCAGTCCAGCTTGTCTGAGATCAGAATGGCTACACCTGCCGTTTTGGTGGGTGCATTTGCTTGGTAGATCTTGGTCCATCCTTTCATTCGAAGCCTGTTTTTGTCCCTTGCTGTAAGGTGGGTCTCTTGTAGACAGCAGATGTCAACTTTTTGTTTGCGGATCCATTCTGCCAGTCTGCTCCTCTTAATCGGGGAGTTTAAGCCATTTATATTTAAAGAGATCAAGGATAAGGGTGTTTTTTCTCCTTCCATTTTCTTGTTGGGCTGTTTTTTCCTGTTTTTTTTTTTTCTTCTTGTCTTTAGTGAGCTGGTCTTTCTGCTGGACTTTGGCTATTGAAGTTTCTTTCTGATTCTGTCTGTGTGTCTTTTACGATCTCTGTTGGGTGGGCTTCCCCTCTTAATATTCGCTGTCGGGCTGGTTTTTTATTCACATACTCCTTTAGCTCCTCTTTGGTGTGGAAAGATCTGGTTCTCCCTTCGAATGTGAACTCCAGTTTCGCTGGATATTTGATCCGAGGTTGTAAGTTGTTATTCTGAAGTACTTGGATAGTGTTCTTCCACTCACTTCGAGCTTGGTAAGTTTGTGTGGATAAGTCGGATGTTATTCGAAACCTCTTCCCATTGAAAAAAGTTTCCTTCTTCGCTTTGGCTGAATTCAGAATTTGCTCTTTAATCTTGAGGTCTGTAGTCTTGAATATTATGTGCCTTGGGGTGGTTTTCCTGGGGTCTGGCCTGCCAGGTGTCCTATAGGCTTCGGTTACCTGGATGGGGTCCCCTGTGAGATTGGGGAAGTTTTCTGCAATAACTTTATTGAGGACATGGTTAAGCCCTCTGCTCTGATATTCGGCTCCTTCTTCTATTCCAATTATGCGCAGATTATATCTCTTGTCTTTGTCCATTAGTTCCTGGATTAATCTTCCCTGAAGCTTCACCTTTTCTTGGAGTGTGGTCATTTTCTGGTTGTTGTCAGCTGCTTCATCGTCCAGGCGAGAGATTCTGGATTCCATATGGTCAACTCTTTGTGTTATGGTTTCAATTGCGGAGTTTATGGATGTCAGAGAGCTATTCATGGTTGTCATATCAGCTCTGATCGTGGAAATTTCTTCCTTTAAAGAGTTGTATTTTAAATCTATTTTTTCATGCATTTCAATTCTCAGGGTGTGGAGATTTTCTTTAAAGGCGGCTTGCATTGTATCCATTTTTGCTTCCATTTCTTTAAACGAGGCTTGCATTGTATCCAGTTTTGCTTCCATTTCTTTCTTAGCTTCCTGGGTGTCCTTCCAGATTTCCGCTCTAAACTCCTGGAATTGTTTTCTGATTTCATTTCTGACGCTTTCGATCATTCCTGTTAACATGGCCTCATTTGCTTTTTATTCTCCATCTCCTCTTCAGTCGAGCTGCTTTTTGGAGCTGGCGAGGTGGCTTGTCCTTTGATGAAATGAGTTATGTTTCTTTGTGATTTGCGCATCTGGAGGTGTGTGTAGGTCTTCCCTCCCTTCTGTGTAGGCGTGTCTACGGCAGCAGGTGCTGTCGCTGTGGCCCCGCCCACCGGTGTAGGGCACGCCTACCAGAGCGGGCGCTTTCGCCGGGGCCCCGCCCTCCTGTGCACTCTGAGACCCCTACAACAGGCACTTTAGCGGGGTCTGCCTCCCAGAGCGAGCCCTGGGTTGTTGGGTTGTGCTTGCGCCCTCCCGCGAGTCCGTTGGGGGGGGGAGGCAGTATGTGTGGGGCCCAGTGGGATCGACTGTCCGGGTGTGGCTTGGCACCCTCAGACCTCGCCTCCGCTGCGAGGGGGGGGGACGTGATCAGGCTCAGGTGACCCTGCTGGGCTGGTATTGCCCACCAGCGCCTGTGATTTTAGTTGGAAGAGTCCGCAAGGTCCAGGCGCCTCGGGTGGGGCTTGCCCTGCCGGCCGTCCCCCCGACCCCTGTTGGGAAGGGGACGGGGCCGGTTCTGCCAGTTCAGGAACCTTTGGGGGCTTGGGGCTGTTCCGCCCTTCCCCTGCTAGACTGGCTTCCCAGCGCCTGATGGGAGCTTCCCGCCTGATTTGGGGAGTTCTTTGTTCCCACGGGAGTGGGGAGGGGGAGGGAGGGAGATATATCTTCTTTGTCGGGCTTGGGTCTCCCGTTGGGGGAAGGGATTATGGGGGACTCACTTTTGCTGCTTTGTGTGTGTGTCCCGCGCAGCCGTTGGCCCTTCAGGGGTTAGCGAAGTGTTGTGGTGGCTTCCCCCGTTCCCTCTTTCTGCCGCGCTGGGTTCCCTTGTCCGAATCCGGTGTGGACCCGAACTTCTCGTCGCTGCAGGTGTGTGTCTTGCTCCGCACCCTGCCTTGTGTCCGTGGGGTCTCCCGCTATATGGATTCTGCACTCCAGGCAACCTGTCTGCCGATCGCCGGGTTCCCCTTTCCCAGCCTGGCCCTGTTTGGGGCAGGGTCAGCTGCAGGGGAAGGGTGCCCCGGTGAATCTCCGGCTCCGTGTAGGTTTTCGGTTCTTCTTTTTTGCTCCTTTTTGTTTTCCTGCGTTTCTCCACTGCTTCTGGATGCTGGTTTTGCTGGGTTCTTGGTGGGGTGTTGGGTGTTGTAGTTCCCAGCTCGCTATTCAGTTGGTGCGAGTCGGGGTTCCTCTAAACCTTCTGAGAATAAAAAACCTTGAGTTTTTTAAGGTAATTACACAGGGGAAAGGATAATGTACTGGGAACTCCTCAGAAGAATCTGATTTGTGGTGAGGGGAGAGAGATAAAAGCTCATTTAGGAACCACATGAACATGCTGCATAGGTAGCTGTCTATCAGTAAATATCTCCACTGAGATTAAGAAAAGCAGTAGCTTAATAAAATAAGTACTTCCTGGTATGATTACTGTACTGGTAACTCCGCAAAAGAATCTGGATTGTGGTGAGGGAACAGAGAAAAAAGCTCATTTAGGACCTGCAATTACGAAGGGGGTAGGCAGCTGTATATCAGGGAGTATCCCTTCTGAGAATAAAAACAGCTGGAGCTTGTTAAGGTAATTACACAGGGAAAGGATAATGTACTGGGAACTCCTCAGAAGAATCTGATTTGTGGTGAGGGGAGAGAGATAAAAGCTCATATAGGAACGACATGAACATGCTGCGTAGGTAGCTGTTTATCAGTAAATATCTCCACTGAGATTAAGAAAAGCAGTAGCTTAATAAATTAAGTAGTTCCTGGTATGGGTACTGTACTGGTAACTCCCCAAAAGAATCTGGATTGTGGTGAGGGAACAGAGAAAAAATCTCATTTAGGACCTGCACTTACGAAGGGGGTAGGCACCTGTATATCAGGGAGTATCCCTTCTGAGAATAAAAACAGCTGGAGCTTGTTAAGGTAATTACACAGGGGAAAGGATAATGTACTGGAACTCCTCAGAAGAATCTGATTTGTGGTGACGGGAGAGAGATAAAAGCTCATTTAGGAACGACATGAACATGCTGCATAGGTAGCTGTTTATCAGTAAATATCTCCACTGAGATTAAGAAAAGCAGTAGCTTAATAAATTAAGTACTTCCTGATATGGGTACTGTACTGGTAACTCCCCAAAAGAATCTGGATTGTGGTGAGGAAAGAGAGAAAAAAGCTCATTTAGGAACTGCACTTACGAAGGTCGTAGACAGCTGTATATCAGGGGTATCCCTTGTGAGAATAAAAACAGCTGGAGCTTGTTAAGGTAATTACACAGGGGAAAGGATAATGTACTGGGAACTCCTCAGAAGAATCTGATTTGTGGTGAGGGGAGAGAGATAAAAGCTCATTTAGGAACGCCATGAACATGCTGCGTAGGTAGCTGTTTATCAGTAAATATCTCCACTGAGATTAAGAAAAGCAGTAGTTTAATAAATTAAGTACTTCCTGGTATGGTTACTGTACTGGTAACTCCCCAAAAGAATCTGGATTGTGGTGAGGGAACAGAGAAAAAAGGTCATTTAGGACCTGCACTTAAGAAGGGGGTAGGCAGCTGTATATCAGGGAGTATCCCTTCTGAGAATAAAAACAGCTGGAGCTTGTTAAGGTAATTACACAGGGGAAAGGATAATGTACTGGGAACTCCTCAGAAGAATCTGATTTGTGGTGAGGGAGAGAGATAAAAGCTCATTTAGGAACGCCATGAACATGCTGCCTAGGTAGCTGTTTATCAGTAAATATCTCCACTGAGATTAAGAAAAGCAGTAGCTTAGTAAATTAAGTACTTCCTGGCATGGTTACTGTACTGGTAACTCCCCAAAAGAATCTGGATTGTGGTGAGTGAACAGTGAAAAAAGCTCATTTAGGACCTGAACTTAAGAAGGGGGTAGGCAGCTGTATATCAGGGAGTATCCCTTCTGAGAATAAAAACAGCTGGAGCTTGATAAGGTAATTACACAGGGGAAAGGATAATGTACTGGGAACTCCTCAGAAGAATCTGATTTGGGGTGAGAGGAGAGAGATAAAAGCTCATTTAGGAACGACATGAACATGCTGGGTAGGTAGCTGTTTATCAGTAAATATCTCCACTGAAATTAAGAAAAGCAGTAGCTAAAAAAATTAAGTACTTCCTGTATGGGTACTCTACTGGTAACTCCCCAAAATAATCTGGATTGTGGTGAGGGAAGAGAGAAAAAAGCTCATTGTGACCTGCACTTACGAAGGGGGTAGGCAGCTGTATATCAGGGAGTATCCCTTCTGAGAATAAAAACAGCTGGAACTTGTTAAGGTAATTACACAGGGGAAAGGATAATGTACTGGGAACTCCTCAGAAGAATCTGATTTGTGGTGAGGGGAGAGAGCGAAAAGCTCTTTTAGGAACGCCATGAACATGCTGCCTAGGTAGCTGTTTATCAGTAAATATCTCCACTGAGATTAAGAAAAGCAGTAGCTAATAAATTAAGTACTTCCTGGCATGGTTACTGTACTGGTAACTCAGCAAAAGAATCTGGATTGTGGTGAGGGAACAGAGAAAAAAAATCTCATTTAGGACCTGCACTTACCAAGGGGGTAGGCAGCTATATATCAGGGAGTATCCCTTCTGAGAATAAAAACAGCTGGACTTTGTTAAGGTAATTACAAAGGGGAAAGGATGATGTACTGGGAACCTCCTCAGAAGAATCTGATTTGTGGTGAGGGGAGAGAGATAAAAGATCATTAAGAACGACATGAAAATACTGGGTTGGTAGCTGTTTATCAGTTAATATCTCCACTGAGATTAAGAAAAGCAGTAGCTGAATAAATTAAGTACTTCCTAGTATGGTTACTGTCCTGGTAACTCACCAAAAGAATCTGGATTGTGGTGAGGGAACAGAGAAAAAAGCTCATTTAGGACCTGCACTTATGAAGGGGTAAGGCAGTT